>NC_134464.1:68710727-68908975 GCF_047948215.1 Lycorma delicatula | reverse complement strand
AAATAAAATTTCCATAAAAATGGAAAATGTCAGAAAAATATCAAAAGTAAATCTACCACTAAATTTTCTCCTATTATTGTTTTAGCATTTTATATTTTCATAAAATGTTCTAATTTTCCCATCTCAATATAATTTTTTCCACTAATTTTTAAATAATTTAACCAGAAATTCATTGCAGAATTTGTGATTTTTTTTTTTTATTTTATATTTATTTATTAGTTGATAACCTTTGCCCTTGTTATATAGAAGTATAAACATCTTAATTAGGTCTAACTTACTACTAAAACTATTGCTAAATTGTTTAAATTAAAATGTTAATAACAGTTGGTATTGTTATAACAACGCTTAATTTCATCTAGTAGGATCTCTGCTATAATCATGCCTCACTGCACCGATCAGCTTTGTTGCTAAATTATTTAGCCTATCACAGTCGTTGATTGGTAACCAGTTATTGGTTATAATTCGCATAGCCTCCACTAACGTATTAAAGATTATGTAATAATGTTATTAAGAAATAGATAGGTAATTAATTGAAATGAGATGTACAGTTAACTACAACATAGCAATCCCTGTACCATCTTTGGTAACGCACACAATCAAATTTAAACCACAAAGAAATTTATTATAATCTGTATTTTTTTTTTAATTTAATGATAAAGTGGTAACTACGATGATAGCTGTTCTATTTGAATTGATAAATTTCTTATCTTTAATTGATTACTATTTTCGATTTTTAATAATTGAAATTTTTTACGGTTGTAGTTAGTAACGTGTTCCAAATCAGTTATTATTCCGTGTCTATTAAAAAAATAATAGTGTAACTTAAATTTTCTCCGCTTACTTCTTTTTTTGAATAAATTTTAATATTAGTCGTTTTAATATTAAGTTAATTATAAAATAAAAGTTTTATATAAATTTATGTTTAGTGTTTATTCGAGAAATAAGGCTATTATTTAATCTTGTAAATTCAAACGGTAAATATGTGTAATTTTAGATAAATATCCATGAATAGAAACAATGCTTTCAATTTTATTTTTACTCTTCTCTGAATGCATTTCTTATTTTTTGAACTCGTTGATCATGATGCAGTCAGTAGCTACAAGGTAACCAGAAACAAAATGAAATTAACATGCGTATCTTTACATAAAGTTTTGGCGTAACTCCAACTTCTTGTATATAAAATGTTTTGTTGCTGAACTAAGTAAAAAATAGGTTGGTTGTACATCCCTATATATATATATATATATATATATATATATATATATATATATATATATACTTACACACACTAACACGTTTTTTTAATTTAATATTATTTCCTTCCTGAAAAAAAATTTAACACAATATTTATTAAATAAAATTTTTAGTTTGGATTTTTTGCACTGTTAATAAATATTACAAAAAAAGGCAGAACATAAAAAATAGAAGTGGTTTATCGTCTTACAAGTGGTTTATAATAAAAAATCCTTATCCAAAAACAATAAATTAAGGTTCTATAAAATAGTAATCTAATCGGAAGCGTTATATAGTGCGGAAGGCGTTCGAGAATTTCCACATAAAAAATCTAGTGAAAGTTAAAAAACTGAAAATTAATATTTATAAATTAAGAAAGTCAGACGAAAATTATTAAAATTTTGAAAAAGATAGTCCTTACGATGAGACTGAATACGAATTGACAACATAAATTTTATGGTCACTTAATTAGAATGGATGAAATTAGATTAAAGGAATAATTATAAAACTTAAAAAAAATAAAGAAAATCTAAAAAAATCGGATTTAAGTGAATTGAAAAATATTTAAAATTATTAAATATTTCTAAAGAAATAACTTTCGGCTGATAGAATTTCAGAAAATTTGTGGATAAATATAAATTTTTAGAGAAAGAAAAAAAGAAATGTGGATGGACCGAAAAAAGAAGAGAAAATTTAAATGAAAATATTTTTAAAATAAATAAGTCAGGAATATCTGTGTGATCCATTGAAGGTCTGATAGCATTTTTATCGAAAAAAGTTAACAAAAAAGAACGAATATGTATATATATTTATAGTATTTTATTGTAATTAAATACAAATGTTTTTTTAATTATATATATATATTCCAATCGGTTTTCCAGCAAATTCTGAGTTTCTCTCCCTCTCTCTCTCTCTCTGTCTGTGTGTGTGTGTTTGTAAGCAAATGCAATTACTTCTACCGGCTTGCCAGGCCTGATCTAGCTACAATGTAAGTGTAAATGTACCAGTAACCATGCAGTGTGGAATAGACTCAGGTCGACCACTCCTGAGATGTGTAGTTAATTGAAACCCAATCATAAAAGAACATCGGTATCCACAGTCTAGCATTAAAAACCATATAGAACTGCCTTCTGCCTTTACTGGGACTCACTCTTGAATTCTTGACTTCGAAAAACAATTGATTTTGCGATGATGAGTTTAACCGCTAGACTAACGCAGAATTTTTATATTTATTTACATATATTTTTAATCAATTAAAAATTAGTTAAACATTACAACTAATGATTTATCCTGATTTCAATCGATTAAATTAGTATGAAAGACATGTATGAAAACGCTATTCAATGACAGGACTGATGTGAACGTGTTTTTAATGAAATAATTATCTAATAGCTTTTCATGAAGATTTTTTTAAAGTTCTCTACTCGTGGTACTTTTAATTAATTTACAGTAATATCAAACAGTGTTATATGAGGATTAAGAAACTAACTGATGCGATGGGAGATTTTAATGAAATAATTATCTAATAGGAATAATTATGGAATTGTAAGAAGATAGGACTTGTCGTATGGTAAACATGTGAAACCTTTTTGATATGCAACCATTGCGGTATAGAGTAAATTTGAAGTTTTTCTTAAATTTATGTTGGAAAACGTTTTTATTCCCTAAAAAACCGGTGAAATCTACCTCCGCCTTCCTTCGTGCCGAAAGGTATTTTTTTTTAAAGTTCTCTACACAGTGGTCGGTTTAGTTAAGTTACAAAATTACCAGAAATTGTTGGATGAGGATTAAATAACTAACTGATGTGATGGGAGGAGAATCGTTAATTAGTTTCTAGATTTCCGTTATAATTTAAATTAAACAAGTTATGACGTAATGTGTTCATAAATCATGCAAGTAGTTTTATATGATAAAATTACATTCTATTTCGAAGAAAAATCTAGATTCTCAGTAATGATAAAAACGATCTAAGTAAATAAGAAAAGTTGGAAAACATTACTTGTGAAAGCCATATTAATTATGAAGTAACAGGTAGTTTTTAATTTATAAATAAGAACACAAGAAACCTATGTTTGTTCCATATTAGATATTTATAAATAATCCCAGAAGTTGGAAATAAAATTGCATTACGGCAACAGACTGCTGTACAATAAAATTGATGTAAGTAATCATATTTGAAATATAAATATATTTTGTTTTGTAGCTTGAATGTATTAAGTTGAATTCAACACATATAAGATAAAATTTCAACACATGTAAGATAAAAATGTAAGATAAGATATGTTGAAAATCGTCTGAATTTATTGAAAAGGTTTTTAGTTAATAAGGAATCACTAAATCGTCAGAATAAAAAGCAAGAAGTTAATTTTGATTAAAAAAGGAAAAGAGGAATAAGAAAGTGTTTAAGATGGAAAAGAAAGGGAATTGAACTTGAGCTTTGGGGTACACCAACTGAAATAGAATTTCAAGAATGCCATAATAATTTATTGAACTGTTAATTATTATTTATAAAGGATTATTTGATTTTACGTCTTTGAAATTAAACACTATTAAGCACATAAATGGAAAATATCAAAGAAAACATTATTAGCATATTCTTTTTTATTAAACCCTGATGTTAAATAATTTACAGTTGGTTTAATCTGACATTTGATACATTTTTTTAAATTTTTTACTGTAAGCGTTTGATCTCGTAAATAGATTTACTGTAAATTTTAGAGCTAACGATTAAAAATTAAATTGTGAAGCCACCTCACACAGAAAGTTTGCAGGTGAATGAAACTTTTGATGATCTTTAAACTTCTATTAAAGTTATACAAAATACAAAGGATGCGTCTAGTTATTATGGTCAATATAAAGTCGCCAAATCGTTCTGGCTCACCATTTCTTGGAAATAAACTTATCTGATTTAATTTTTTTTTTCTTTAATGTCCAAAACAAAATATGTGAAATTTTTAATAAAATGGTTCATATAATAAGAAATCATTACAAAAAAAAATCATTTTCAGAATAAAATAACATGTATTTTGTTTGATGAAGGATATAACTCTACAATTGAATTTCATGCGGCAATTATTTTTCTTTCTTGAACTAAGTTTATAAATTATTCTGCTTTATATATAAAGCTTTGAAATATGTTGTAATGGCCATTCCGACTGTCCATTCCAAGCAGTTTTGACTATATTACGTTAAATGTTTACTTCTGCTTGGATAGTCTTAAGATGCGCTGAATTGTGTCATTTTTTTTCTTTTCTAACCACTTCGGATCACGTTGCATAGTTTTGACTTTTTATTTTCCTATAAGGTTTTCATTCTTTTGCTTTGTTGTCGCCTTTCTTCCGTCCAACTATTCAGGTTTATACTCTTCTTTTTCTTTCTCTCTGGAAACTTAGATTCTCGAATCACTTATCTAAATTTATCTATGTCTTTACATAGATCCTTAGAAATGTTTAATGTTTTTAAATAAATTTTCTATTTCTTTACAGTTGATCTTTGTGGTTCTGTTCATGTAGAAATTAAATGTTTGTTTTGTTAATCTTTGGTTGTTCATTCTGCATAATTGTCATTGTCTTCTGTTACTGATTAAGTATTCTATTTTTTCTGTATATTTGTAGATTTCCTTTTAATTTTTCAGTTTGTAAATTCCGTCTGCATATTTTAACCCATAAATTTTTTTTGTCTTTTTATTTAACAGTTAAATTTATTTTTTTAAACACAATAACACAATAATTCAGAAATACATATTTTTTTTTAATTTCAGTGAGTATTGATTTTTTTTTACTTTTTTAAGGTAAATTTTCTTTTGTATATATACATATATGTTGTTGCCTAATGGCTTCGACGGCACGTGGCACTTTTAACCATGTAGTAGCCCTGAGAAAGACCGTTGTTATCGTCGATTGGCTTTGACGGCTCGTTGTAATTTATAACCTTGTGTTAGCCCTTAAAAGGGCCGTTTTTGTCTTTATCTCTGAGAAGAAGCTGTTGAGTTTGGAAGTTGGTCTCCGGTGAAGTCGACTTGGCTGTAGTCAGGGAGTTGCAGCTCGTCCGTTGAAAACAGACCGGGCTTCCCCTCAGCGGCAGTTTGGTCCCCACTACAGCGTGGCAGTGGTGGCCCCCAGAGCCCCGCAGTTTCAGGTCGGCGAGGTCCTGTTTTGCCCGCACGGCCGAGGGGGTTCTCCCCGAGCGATCCCACGCTGGACCGAATTCTGCTGCTGAGTCCGCCGGCCAAAGTGATTGAAGCCCGGCGATCTAGAGCGGGAACGTAGCGTCCGCGTTCAGCGGCTCTCTCAGCCGGCCAGCCAGGCCTGCTGCTCTGGCGGGGATGTTGGCATCCGTCGGGAGGTCCCACATTGAGGCGGCTAGAGAACTTCTTCTGTGTTTTTCCATCTTCTTTTTCTTGGTCTTCTCAGGTGGTGGCCAACGATGAATTAAAAATTCACTCTCGTGTACGTTCTTTTATTGGAACCTGTGAGTGTTGGGGCCTCAGCGCCGCTACGGTGGGAAAATTGCGCGACGGGAGTGACGCTGTGCAAGCGCGTACGTTTATTGTACACACGCTGACATCTGAACTACTACCGTTACAGTTATATATATAGCATATATATATATATATATATATATATATATATAAAACACAATACATTGATAATTTTATTTATTTATTTTTTATACAAAATTTTATATACGTTGCTGACAATTATTTAAAAATCAAAATATGTTACTATTTTTAAGATTGTATTTCTTCTAAATAGTTTTACTTTTTCTGCTATTGCCACTACTGTGTAGTAACTACAGCTACTACTACTTATTCCCTTTATAGGGTAGATAGATAGTTACAAAATTTCAACTCTTGCAATCGAAAAAACTTTTAAAAAAACCGTACAAATTTTTGGAAGACATAAGTGCATACGTAACCAACTTCTAATACTGCATAGTTTTTAAGATAAAAATGTCATTTGATGAAGCAGGTCAAATCGGACACAAATTTTTTTTACTGAACATTTTCATTTTTTTTTTTTACCATTGTACGATTGTTGTATTCTAATTTTTTTATAAAATTATTAATATTTAAAAACTGTATGAAGTATTTGAAATAAAATCTACAAAGTTGGGAAAGTTATGCAATCATTTGAAAACTTTTTTTATATTTTTTCGTTACTACCAATTTTCTTTCGCTATATTTCTAAGAAAATTAAAATTTTCTATTTTTTAAAAATCAAGGATTCATAAAAAATCATAATAAATAATTGTTAATAAAGATTTCCAATTTTTTATGTTACTGTAATTATTAGCTAATGGATTTATTTTCCAATTCAAAAATGTTTAATGATATCTGAAAATGGCATTGGGATAACGACGGATGACAAAGAAACGAAATTTATAATAATAATAATAATAACTCTCTAGGCCTTTGTAAATTTAAAATATTGGATTTTCATTTAATTTTTTGACCTTTTCATATGATAAGAAAGGAATAAGGAATCTATAGTTAAATAAATTAAAAAGGTTAATGTCAAAGTATAAAACTGAATGTTAAGGTTATTTGCTAAAACATTGTCATAATAACAAACCTTCATAGCTGTTTGTAGGTCCACCTACTGTTTTTATTAATATTACTGCTGTTATTGTAAAGGTCATTGATCTCTTTTTAAAAAATGTATTGAATATAATAATACAAATAAATTGCTTGTTAAACGACGTGATATGAATAATTTAATGTTATGATACAACGTATGAAATGTATTTGATTAGCAGTCATGTAAAGTTTTTTTGTCAACGTGTATGTGTAATTTTATGTTGTTGGATATCGGCCGTATTTTAGTTACCATTTCAAATATTTTCATTTAATATTAAATGATTTTAAATGGCGTATATATTTTTAATGCTTCGAGCAAATTCCATCGAAAATAATCAGTATGCAAACAGTTGTTTTGAAAAATCCTAGATCAAAATTAATACAGAAAAAATATTTTAAATACCATTTATATTACGTCAACAGAACTAACCTTCTGTATTTCTTTCTATGAACCTCTCCTGTAAACTTTTAATGTACGTCATCTAAGATTCTTACAGCTGACTTGACTGAAAACTCATACGTTTGTCGTAAACTAGAAAAATATTAAATGAATTATATTCTCCTTCTTTCTAATTACTTCAAAATAAACGCTTGTTTTAAAAGTATTGGAATTGGTGTGAATACACGGTAGCCAATTATACAGTACAATCAAATCTGCGATAATTTTAACAAATGCGACGTTTTTGATGAAAATTTATATTTTTAAGAAGAACTCTAATATATAAACACAGAAGTGTGTTTTTAAAAAGCAAATTTTGTTAGGATTTACATTTAAAGACATGTTTAACTTTATTTTATTTTTTTTTGTATTTTACAAAAACTAGGCATCTGCAACTTCCTAGAAACTCATGGAAGGTAACCAAAAAGGTAAATGTAAAATCAACGACTAATTAAAATAATTTTTATTTGCTTCCAAACTTTTCAGTAGAAACGTATGGAATTTTTTATTTTTCATCCCGTCTAAAAAAATTTTATTGCCGGCAGACAGTAAATACCGTATTAATAAAGAAAAAATATCTGAAAAAGTATGATATTAATAATATTTTTTTCTGTTTTTCTACTGTTATTTGAGTTGCCTTCTAGAAATTATCATGTTTTTCTTTTTTTATCACTGTTGAACAGCATACTCCAACAGGAAATATTTTGTTTAAGCAACGACTATACATTGGCACTTATATTACATCATCCTTAGTCTCTTAAATATATTTATTTATACCAAATAAAACTGTTTTACAGGAAGTAGAAGCTCATTTCAATTCAATATGTAATATAAGAGAGTTTTAGTAAAGAGACCAGAAGAAGGAAATAGAAAGGAAGGGAAATAGTTATTAGAGCAATGCTTTATTTATTTCTTAATTTTAAACTTATTTACTTGCAAAGGCTATTTACTTTTTAACAGTATTTACTTTAAAAGGTTAGTTATGAAAAGATTATATTTATTCAGAAGAAAAGTTATATTTAGACAAAAATATTCAGTTAATAATACAGATGTAAATGTAGATTTTACAAAGGGGGTTAGTTACGTTTGGAGTAAAATGAAATTGAAGGGAATTTTTGCATTATCATATTATTTGTGTGTGTGTGTGTGCGCGCGCGCGCGCGTGTGTGTGTAAATAGTGAGATAAAATTACACTTGAAAAGAATAAAAATTCTGATGACGTTTAAAACAAAGATTTTTAAAAAAATATTGCGAGCAAAGATTATCAACTTCAGAATTAAGTAGTGGAAACGCGTAATCCGTTAGGCTTGAAGTGTTCATTCAGAATATATGTTTCTACCAGATAAATCTATGGGGAGGAATTCATCAGATGCTACTTCCATACTGAACTGCAGAGAAGAATGGTAATAATGAACTTGATCTCCAATGGACTATCATACTTGAAAAATATAAAAATGCTGTCAGCATTTTAAAATTCTACTTACCTCAATCCTTCTATTTCATATACTTATCTCCTGCCAATTCTTATATAAATCCCCGCTGAGTTACCATCAATAATTGTAGTGGTATGGGGAGGGCTCAATTTATAGTAACCTTTAAATTTCCTGCATCCTGACTATTTTTAAGTAATAAAGACTATAGTTAGAGTATTAATATAATACAAACCTTTTGGTAAAAATAATATTTTAACTCAAAAAAATAACTTTAATCGTAATAATAGATCTATACATCCAATTCAGTATAAATATCCTACAAAATAAAAATTTATACAGATTTAAATAAAGTGTTAATTATTTTTAAAAAATTTAATTTATTAATTGATAATTAACAATTAAGTTTTCACTTTATAAAGATGGCAACCCACTGACGATCAAGATAGTCCAGATATCTATCCAATTTTTTCTAAATTTGGCTCAAAATTTCGATATATGGGGCAATGAACATATTAATTTTTTTTCAAAATTAGTTAAGGAGGTGGAGAATGTCGAAAAGAGGCATTTGAAAACTTTATCAAAAAAAAATTTTTACCTACAATTCATATGTAAATAATCTCCCCAAAAAATAAAATAAAATCAGCCCCACCTCTTAAAATTTGAATACATGTTCGTTATTTTTGTTTTTTCTCTATTTTTCATCGGTTTAAATTTTTTTTTTTAAATTAGTTGAAAGTTCATAATTCATATATTGAACCGTTAAGAAATGCATAGAATTATTTTTAATTTACACTCCGGATCTAAAATGCAGGATAATTTTTTTTTTAAATATTCTTTTCTTGTTTTATCCTTTATTGAGGGTTAAATTTAGAGAAAACATAATTTAGGCAAATTTATGGTAAAATTACAGGTAAGTTCTTTTTATGGTTTTTTTTTTCTACTTAACTACTCATAGAACTTAAAAAGTACGTTAAGTACGTACTGCATTCTACCCGCAGAAGTTCTATATAGTACTAGTACATCATTTATGAGGGATTTTAATGGGGGATTCCTTTTTAACCTGTTTATATATAATATAATTTACTTAAGGTTCCTATAAAAATGTAACTGATTATAGATAAAGATTTGAAAATAAAGATATACGTATATAAATGCGTATATATAAATATTAGAAAATTTTCTAATACAATTCATTAGGCCAAAAACCAAACAAACAAAAAAACAAAAGCAGAAAACCTCGACGCGTTGTCCAAGATTTAGGACTTTATCAAGACAAACCACTAATGACAAAAAACAATACCAGCAAACACCAATAAACCCCCCACCACGTAACCTAATAAAAACCAAAAACCCTCATTACTAAAACTTAATGAATTGAATTAGAAAATTTTCTATTAATTTGAATAATTTTCTAACTTATTTAGTTTTTTTGTTTAACCAAAGAATAGAGTTTAGTTATTATTTATATATATATATATATATATATATATATATATATATATATTAATAACTTATTAATATAATTTAATTGTTTAATTCTTTCCGACTTCTCCAAACTCTTCTGTAATCTTTACAGTTTTTTTTTAACTGTTACTATAGAACTTAATTATTTCAGCAATTTAATAATAAATAATTGAAATTTACTATCCAAATTATAAAGAATGACGTACCATAACAATCAAAGTAATCTTATACATCGGAAGCAAATTAGAAAAATATGTAATTTACTCTAAAAAACAAACGGAATATTAACAGAAATAAAAATTTCTTATAGAAAATATTGTTCATTATTTTTACGTAGTGCTATAGAAACCCCTTCACCCAAACGGAGATTGTATTCTAAGGCTTAAATATATCGAATTTTATTTTGAGTTTTTTATAAATTTTGAAAAGAATTGTACTTAATTGATTTTATTTTTTAAAGAGTCAAAGAATTTAAAAATTTAGAATGGTTTTTTCCTTTGTTTCATTAATTAACGTACTTAATTATATCGAAATTTAGAGTTTCCAATTTAAACGAAAGCAGAAACTGTTGTTTTTTTTAACGTAAATACAAAGATTATCTCTTAAGAAATTCCAAAAACACACATTTCTACTAAAGATTTATAAAGTTCATAAAATAATAATAATAATAATCTTTATTCCACAAAATAAACATATTACAAATGAAAATAAAATTATTTACAGTTATAAATTCTTAATACATAAGCTTAGTAGACATACAACCAAACAATATTAAATAATAAAAGAAATAATTATCACATAACCTTGTGGAACCAAGTACCCCCTGTAGTAACAACTTTATTGGAGGTTACCATCCATTATAATTCATTGAGAAAAATAATATACTAACCATTTATTGAAAAATGGTCAAGTGTGGATTTCCGTGGATATAAAAAATAATTACACGATACAAGTCTTGCAGTACTGAAATTTCAGCTAGTGACAAGATTATATATACATACAGATTATATAAATCTATATGTATATACATACATGCAGATTAAATAAATCAGAACCATAAATACAATACAAGAATACAATGATAAAATTGAAAATGAAAATGAAATTTATTCTAGATAAAAAATTGAAAGAAAAAAATGATAACGAAAATAAAATTTAAAAAAGTAAATAACAAGAAATCCCTACAATAAGAAATCCCTTTCTTGGAACACCAAACTAAGACGCTACCAAACGGTAGTTAGACCAGAAATACTATACGCGGCAGAAACGCTGAAACTACATAAAGTACAGGACGTAGAGAGAATAGAGAAAATAGAGAGAAGAATCTTACGGAAAATATTAGGCCCAAAAAACAACACAGGACTAAACTATAAACAAAGATCAAACCAAGAGCTATATTCCAAAATAGAAAAAATAACAGATGTAATCAGGAAAAGAATACTGCAATTCTATGGACACATACACAGAATGGAGAACACCAGACTAACAAAACAGATCTTCACCCTACTAAACACTCACAAGAACAAGATAACCTGAATTAAAGAAATAGACAATGACCAAGTACACAATTCAATAGACTCAGACATTTTAAAAGACAGAGCAACATTCAGAAAAATAATACAGGAATTAGAGTTTCAGGAAAGGAAAAAAACTCACTTGTAGAAGAGGGAGAAAATGGACTCAAGAAGACAAAGAACACCACTCTAGAAAAATGAAAGAAGCATGGGCTAATGATTAAGTGTGCCCTCTAAATGGGCTATTCAAAAAGAAAAAAAAGAAAAGTAAATAAAAATTAATAAAAATATGAAAATTTTATTCAATTTCACCCATAATCACAAATAAAAAAAAAACTCTCTACATCTTCAATTGACAACAACCAATCATAAATTGATAATGAAACCCATTTAGTCTTCTATGGATTTAAATTCCCTTGGTAAGTGATTAAATATTTTTGGACCTAAGTATGAATAAAACGTTTAAATAATTCAATTCTTGGCCTAGGAGAAACTACTCTGCTTGCCGCAAAGGCCTCGTAACCAAAGAACTAAGGATCCTATCCTGTTTACAGCCTTCATAATACGTCATTAGTATTCTATAGAAATACATATTACGCAATGGCAAGATCTTAAGGCCTCTGAATAATGGGAAGGATTCATGTTTATCCAATATTATACGTACTACATGCTTCTGAGCAATACAAACAGATCTAAAAATACTGTAGTAAACTCCACCCCAACATATCACCCCATACTTTAACCTTGACTCTACAAAAGCATAGTACAGCGAAATATTATCTTAATTTTCAATGAAAAAATATTAAATGTAATAAAATGGAATGGCAACTGTTTAAATAAAAATGTTTTTTTACTTCTTTCTATCTTCAAATAAATTTGCGAAGTTTGAACATTAAATCCCAGAACACTCTGTATTAAATATAAGAGACTGCAATCTTTTTAACTAAGATTCTTGTCAACTTTTCTGTTTAAATATAAAACAAAAATTCAATATAATAGTCTTAGTAATTAAAATTAATATTTGTTTTTTTTTTTTTTTTATTTCTACACCGACAGGAATATTTCAAAGCAAACTTATCGTTTGTAAAATAACATGAAAAAATAAACAATGTTCTCCTTCATTTACGGCTCGGCTGTTTATAATTTTCTATTTTTTTTTGTATTTCTTTAAAAATTACTACTTTTAAACGTTTTTTTCTTTATTTTATTAGGAGGGTCTACAACAAAATTATATTCTCTGTAAAGTTTTATAAACTTCTGGTAGTTAAAATGTTCAATGCTTGAAAAATTGCTATCTGTATTTTATTATTTTTTAACAACACTTTGAACTGAAGTTTGTCGAGTTCTTATATTTACGTTTCTTTTTTTTCTATTTGCCCGTGCCTCCTTTATGAGAAAACAAACGCCAACTGTTGTTAGAAAAAGAGGACGCCTCTACACAGTATCCGTAAATTACCTTTTTTATCTCGGTAATTTAAAAATATTTTTGTTTTGGTTTAATTGTAAATTTTATTTTACGCGTTTTAAATTGTTTAATAAAAAAGTTAAATATTTTAATTATTTTTTGAATAGAGTTTGGAAATATTTATTTCTCCTTCAATTACTGTTATCTTTATGAATAAAAATGAAAGTTTCTCTGTTTAAGCATTACTTTTGAATCGAGAGTCCCTTTTTAATAAAAGAAGTAGGTTAATTATGTCTAGAAGTTCTAACTGAGATTACATTTTTAATGACAATACTGAGATTCCCCGAGAAAATGACCAATAAAAACTTATTGGCCGTTTTCACAGTTCAATATTATCTTAATAAAAAATTTAATAAGATCTTCAGAAAGTATTTAAATCTTAAACTAAACCATTTTTTCATAAGTTTGACAGTTTCCTGTTTATTCATATAACCGAAGAAACATAAAACAGTACAGAACAAGTAAGCCTTGAACATCATTTCGAATTTTTTTTTTTCAATGATTCAATTAAAATATGGAGATTAAATGTAGCTGGTTACATAGTTAAAAAATTAACTATAAAATTTGTTAATAATATTTGTTTATATACATATATTAGCATCCCTGTCGCGGCTTCGCCCGCGGTATATGGTTACTTGCGTGTCTCGTCATGGTCAGGGGATTTTTATCTTTATTTTTCTTTCCTGTTTAGCCTCCGGGAATCACCGGCAGGCTTCAGAGGATGATATGTATGAGTGTAAGTGAAGTGTACAGTCTCAGATCGACCATTTCTGAGATGTGTGGTTAATTGAAACCCAACCACCAAAGAAAGAGTAACCCACCGGATTCGTCTAGTGGTGAACGCGTCTTCCCAAATCAGCTGATTTTGAAGTCGAGAGTTTCAGCGTTCAACTCCTAGTAAAGCCAGTTATTTTTACACGGATTTGAATAATAGATCGTGGATACCGGTGTTCCTTGGTGGCTGGGTTTCAATTAACCACACATCTCAGGAATGGTCGAACTGAAATTGTACAAGACTACACTTTATTTACACTCATACCATATCATCCTCATTCATCCTTTGAAGTATTATCTGAAAGTTAATTACCGGAGGCTAAACAGGAAAAAGAAAACCACCAAAGATAACTGGTATCCACGATCTAGTATTTAAATCCGTATAAGAGTAATTGCCTTTATTAGTACTAGAACGCTGGAAATCTCGACTTCGAAATCAGCTGATTTGCGAAGACGCGTTCATCACTAGACCAAACCGGTGTGTTAAGCGGATATTTATCTAGTCAAGCCAAACTTTCCATTAAGCCAGGGGACTCTGCCCTCTTTCATTAAACTCATTTTTGTGAGAATAATAATGTAAAATATAAATTAAATTCTCTTCAATCTATAAAAGCTATTAGTGTATTATAATTTCATCAGAACAACAGTTTAGTCAGTACAGGACCCACTAATTGGTTTTTAGATTTCCCATCGCGGTTTCGCTTGCGAAATAGATAATCAGAATTAAAAGCATAAATTATTGTCACAATGTTACCAAATCTCATAAAAATTGTTTAAATAGCCGTAGCATAAGATAGCAAAAAATGTAAAAAAAATTATGTTTTTTTACTTCTTAAAAAATTAAAATTCGAAACACCTGAAAATGATTTTTTGATATTTATATGAAGGGTATTTGCAAACCCAAATCTAGTGAATATATCTTTTAATATTAAAATATATTCAGTCGGAAATGAGAAAAATTTGCATTTATTGTTCGAAATATTTTTATTCATAGCTTTCAAGGCTGATTTTCAAGATATCAAGAAATTGGTTTTTAGATATTAACATGAAAATTACACACCCAAAATCAAGTTGATAAATCATTTTTTAATGAAAAATTCCAAAAATAGTAAGTTTTATTGTTACTCTACTTTAACCCTTTCAATTTTTAGAAACATCCTTTCTTAGTGAGCACTCTTACACCGTAAGAACGTATCCATTCATCTTCAGTAGTTTTTGCTGAGCGTTGATTATGAATCGCTCACGACATTTTGTTTTATATATATATATTTAGATATACAGAGTGATTCCCGACGAATGTGACAAACTGTCAGCACATGTTCTACTGGTGAAAATAAACAGGAAATGAATATAAACATAGGTTTGGAAAGCTTCGTTAGCAAGTGTCGGCTGGCTAAAATATCGCTCTGATTTCCACGACTTTGGTAAATTAACCCAGACTGTAATTCCTGGGATCCAAATTTCGGGATAAATTTAGTGTTTTTATATGAAATTTGACCTGTAAAATGAAAAAAAATAGGTAGTACACGTTTTTAGAAATCTGGAGTAAAATGCAAAAAGCTGGAATAGAAAAACACACTATGTTTGTGTTTGGCGTAAAATTACTTGTTAAATAAACACACACAATTTTAAAAAAAACTTGCAAAAAATTATATTATGACTGGTATAAATAAATTCCCCACAAAGTAAATACAAATGTTCCGTTTGCAAATGAAGAGGGAAGAAATATAGAAGTAAAATTTTAAACATATTTATAGAAGATTGCTAAAGTTAAAAAGAAAGAAATATCAGAATAGCAGTGGCTTAGGGAACTTATTTTAGAAAAATTTTGTATATAAATAATTTTTATTTGACAGGAACAAGTTAGAATTCCTACCCAGCAGCTATTGCAACCACATCACCTCACGTTTAGTTGTTTCTTTTACTCTTTTATATGATATCAACAGGTTAAGCGATGATCAAGGTACATTCTTCAGGTACCGCACTGTGCTCATAGCAGGGAAGTCGGGTTTGTCTTGGTGGACTCGAGGGCAATCATCTGTCTTCTTGCTGAATGTTACGTGATTCGACTTAGTTCACCTTTATCTTCCATCGTCGATGAGGTACAGAGTAAATTGTAGCTTCCTGGAGGCCAGGTTCACGACGTTATCAACCGCCAAGATTGATGTATGTTCTGCAAAGGACAAAATTATGTACAGTCTGGGCTGGAAAGATCCACAGAGAAAGTCAAATACAATATCGAACCTAGAACTGAACCTTGAGGGACCCCTGACCCTGAAGGTCAAAAAAAGAAGAAATATTTTTTAGATATTAAAAAAAATTAATGTAATAAGATTAGTAGTGGTTTTTAATAATAAATTTGAAGATCAATACTCTGCAAAGTCGTAAAGAAAATCATTAAATCGTTTCGGATTTAAAAACTTCAAATGTTTACGATTCAAAATTTTGTTAACTGCCTAATCATATTTTATACTCTCATATTATGTTTTTTTGACCGTGTTTCTTTTCACGGTAAATATATGCAATAAAACTAAAAAGGTAGACTTTTATTAAACCACAAAGAAATTGTAAAGTTTTATCAAACTATGCATGCTCCATTTAAGGTAATACGTTTTATCAATGGTTATATCTTTTTTTTACTTTTTTTTTTAAAAAAATGTCTCGTTTGTAGGCAGTTTTATTTGATCATATTCTCTTAAACTTTTTAATCTAACAAAAGAGTTTTTTATAGATCGTAAAAATAAAATGTAATAAAAACCTAAACCTTTTTTACGTTATTGCCAGTTGAATATATGTTGTTCATTTAACTTTTAGAGCACTTTTTAATCATAAGTTTTACCCTTAGAGTATAATATTTTAAAAGCTAAAATAAAACAAACTTATCGTGTATATATTTGTAGTTATGACTATATTAAAGTTTTGTAATTAAAACTCTCGTTCTTTGGATTTTCGAAAATGAAAATTTTCTTATTTACACATTTATATGTGTTGTATAACGTTTCATTTAATATAGTTTTTTTTTTTTCATTTTTCGTTGGGTACGAATTTATACTTGTATGTATATTTTGAATAATAGTAATGAAAATTTTCATATTTTTATGTAAGCAGCTTCTTTTAAACCTTTTTTCGTAGCACTAACACCAATAAGAAAAATGTATTTTAGTACAGATATATTTGTTTATTTTTTTTACATTTTCCTCAAAAAAAAATTTTATATAATTTATATAATTTTTTTTATGAATTAAAAATGAAATAATTCTTAAAAAATGGGATCAGGAAGATGTGGGATACCGATATGAACTTCATTAATAAGTCATACCATATCAAGAATCAATTCACGAATTAATATTATGTATTTTTATTCTAAATTGTTAGCACATAATTAGAATAACATTGTAGTGAAATATCTGGATGAATTCTTATTGCCTAAATTTTATACTTTACTACAGAATTATCCCCGCGGGGCAGTATACTTCGGAAAATATTTGAAGTAGTGATTTCATGGTCAGAATTAGTTGCAGTTTTCCTTTAAAAACTTAACACATTCTGTCATTCAATCCAAGTAATGATGTTTATAGTGTTACTTCGTTGGTATTATCTTAATACTATTTAAAGAGATAACGTCTCTTTCGTGTATTCCTGATAATCGCGAAAACGAATGAACCATTACGAAATATTAACTGTAGATTTATTTTGATCGCCGGAATGTTTAACACAGTTTTTTTTTCTTCTCCCTCGGGCCGGATCCTACAGTTAAGTGTTACACAGCCCAGGGGAGTGTCCTTTACTCTAACGGGCCTCCATGTCTCGGCCCGCCGGTCGGATCTCACTTTGCGCCCGCTTCAAACCCCCAGAGTAGGATCCACCAGGCTCGGTTATGCCGTCCCTGGGTCCTCACTCCGGAAGCCGGGACTCGGTCTTTATATCAATGCCTCTAACGGGAAAACCCCGAGTGGGGCATCCCCACCGGGACTCGGTCTTTTCGCTCGGGAGTGCGAGAGTCCCCGTACCTCATCGCTACCACCCACTCGTGCAAGTACGTGCGAACGGCAACTCCCCAGAGAGCTGTCCCTCATCCCCGAGTCCCGCCATCCTTCTCCTGAAGAACCTTTGCCACAAAGCTGCAAAGCTGGTGGCGATGATGTTCTCCACGCTGAGCGGTCCGGTAATCGCCGAGCAAGCTAGGCGGTAATCATCCCACTTTGGGCACCAGAACACCACGTGTTCTGGGGTATCCAGGTCGCCGCAGTAAGGGCAGTAGGGGTCATCCGCTCTCCTCCTATCACAGAGTTAGGCGCGGAAGACCCCATGGCCGGTCAGGAATTGTGTGAGCCAGTAGTTCAGTTCACCAAACCTCCGACTGGCCCACGGCTTCATATCCGCGACAAGGCGGTGCGTCCACCTGTCCTTGGCGGACGCATGCCATCTAGCTTGCCAATCTCGGAACAGAGCCGTTGGGACATACTGTTAAACACTGTTTAAACTTCAATAATCTCACTTATTAAAAAGTAAAAAAAATATTATAAATAAAAAATACATAATTGCTGTGTTGGGAACAAAGTTATTTTTGAACGACTTCAACATACATTATAAATTTTAGTAAAATTAAATTTAATTTTAGGTGAATAGCAAATAATAATAGTAATTTCAGTTGTGAATAACAATAATTCTGAGAGCAACAGCCCACGTATAATTACTAAATTAGCTATTTATTTTTTTAAGTTCTACACACAGATAGGGCCGGCGTTGGAGCGACGGCGTATGGTAGTATTATATAATTTTAGATTTAATTGTAGAACAATTTAGATTCGGAGTAACAGTACAAGGTGAAAAGATAAAGATGCTACGATTTGCTGATCATATAGTAATTCTAGCCGAGAGTAAAAAGGATTTAGAAGAAACAATGAACGGCATAGATGAAGTCCTACGCAAGAACTATCGCATGAAAATAAAAAAGAACAAAGAAAAAGTAATGAAATGTAGTAGAAATAACAAAGATGGACCACTGAATGTGAAAATAGGAGGAGAAAAGATTATGGAGGTAGAAGAATTTTGTCATTTGGGAAGTAGAATTACTAAAGATGGACGAAGCTGGAACGATATAAAATGCCGAATAGCACAAGTGAAACGAGCCTTCAGTAAGAAATATAATTTGTTTACATCAAAAATTAATTTAAATGTCAGGAAAAGATTTTTGAAAGTGTATGTTTGGAGTGTCGCTTTATATGGAAGTGAAACTTGGACGATCGGAGTATCTGAGAAGAAAAGATTAGAAGCTGTTGAAATGTGATGCTGTAGGAGAATGTTAAAAATCAGATGGGTGGATAAAGTGACAAATGAAGAGGTATTGCGGCAAATAGATGAAGAAAGAAGAATTTGGAAAAATATCGTTAAAAGAAGAGACAGACTTATGGGCCACATACTAAGGCATCTTGGAATAGTCGCTTTAATATTGGAAGGACAGGTAGAAGGGAAAAATTGTGTAGGCAGGCCACGTTTGGAATATGTAAACAAATTGTTAGGGATGTAGAATGTAGAGGGTACACTGAAATGAAACGACTAGCACTAGATAGGGAATCTTGGAGAGCTGCATCAAACCAGTCAAATGACTGAAGACAAAAAAAAAATATAATTTTAAATACAAATATATCACACTAAATAATAATTAATGCTTTTCGTCATAATTATTTTAAAATCAGATTTTCAGTGAAAATCCAAAGGGATATCTTGCTAAATCCTTTTTCTTAATTTTTATTGGAAAAATTTACGAGCGAAAATATTTATAAAAAAAAAACCTCCTTTAAAAGATAAAGTTCTCTACAAATGAAGAAATATAATTTTGAAATTTTTTTTTTGTCGTTTTTAAGATAAGATTTTTAAAAAAATGCTACCAGAACTAAGTATCCACAGTTCAGGTGTGTTCACAAAGCAATTTAGGTGGTGGTGCTTTTGGCTAAACTTAATTCCTTCTTCAATCTAAATCATAATATATATTGGTGGATTTTACGATGTGTGGGTTTTCTTTGTTTTTTTTTTTGTACTTGCAACGTAACGATTATCTTGTAAATTTTGTTGGATTAAAACCTTTATGAGTGATTTTCTAAAGTTAACTCAGTTATATATTTATTAAGTAATATTTTTAATAAAATATGTATTTTTAATATATGTTACATATTTTTAATAATATATCGCATATTGCAATGTAAATAATATCCTTTAGTAAAAGTTAATATTGTGTAAAATATAAACCGGTTGTGCATTAAAAACTAAATATTTTACGATAGAATGTATTCCACGAATCAGCTTACATTATATACTTCACGTTTATTCTTAATTTTATAAGAGAAATTGAGATTTAAATATTTATTATATAAATAGACTTTTATTATTATAATCTCAGACAATACTACAAACTTTATCGATAGTATCTACAATACGAGAACTCATAAGAGATACTCAAAGTAGAATTGTCATATTAAGAAAATTATCAACAAGCGAATGTATTAAAAAACATTCTTGACATGTTAAGAATAACTGAGTGGGTTAGAACTACAAAATAATAAAATAGTACATTTGTTTTTTTTTTTTTATTTTATATTAAAGTGAAATTAAAATGAAGTTAATAAATTTTGTTATATTGTTATATAAGAGTTTTTTTTTTTTTTAAATATGAAAACAGATTAAATTGTTGTTGGCGGATTATCTTTAACAACGAGGGTTTTTTTTTTGTTTAGCCTCCGGGACCACCGTTAGGTATTGTTCAGAGGATGAAATGAATGATTTATAGCGTGTATGAAAATGACATGCCTGACTGGGATTAGAATCCGGAACCTCCAGATGAAAGGCCGAGACGCTACCACTCGCGCCACGAAGGCCAGCAATAATAAGGGTAAAGTTTAATAACTTGTTTCTTAATAATGGTAAAACACTTTAGTAGAATAATCTTGTTGTTTGTTAAATTTGTGTTAAAAAATTAGCATAATTTTCTTTAAAAAATAAAGTTGAAAAAAATGTTTTTGATTTTTTTTATCACTGGCATTACATCCCGTATGAAATACGTCATAAATTCTAACTATGTGCCCTCAATATCAACATGGTGATGTGCCTGGTAGCAGGTCCCTTACACCATCGCTGTCTCCATCCATTTCTGTCCCAAGCCCTCTCCTTCTTTCTTTTGAAGTTTCCAGTCTTCACCTCAACTAATTACTTCATTCTTCTTCACCCTAACTTCCTTTCTCCTTCAACTGACCTTCTATTGCAGGGTTTCTCTTTCTCTAATCACATGTCCTAACCAGTTTCCTTTTCTTTTGTAAAATATACGCATAAATCTTCTTTCGTCTTTAATCCTGTTCATTATTTCTTGGTACCTCACTTTATCCATATGTTAAAAACCTTCAGTCCATTGCTCTCTTCTTCATCACTGAATCCTTCATTTTCATAACATTTACCTACCTAACTTCTTTCTTAACCTATATCTTTTACTTCGTAGTAATCTCCGCTTCTTACTGAAGATTTCCTTTACTATTGCTTCCTTTCTTTTATATCATTTGCTCTCTTTCATTTCTCTGCCACCATAATCCTCAAATATTTTTAAATATTTACTTTTTCTATTCTTCCTTCACTTGCCCTTATCACTAATGTTTTTATTTCCATTCATTCCTTCTTCCAAGCTGTTACAATCTTTGAAACGCGTATGTGCCATCACCTATCATTATCAAACCTTACTCATCTTTGTTTCTTCCTCCTAAACTTATTCCTTCTTCTCGTTCTTCTAATATATGCCTTGTATGTGCCCTAATAACTAAGCTTTCTCATTTATCCTCAATCGGGTGTTTTTACACTAATATTTTATCAGTTATTTCCCTTATGATTGAGTTTTTGAAAAATTACAAATATTTATTTTTCTCTTTTGGTAAATTTAATTAGTATAAAAATAAATTGTAATCTTTAGTACAATGACAATTTTCTGCAGATACGAAATATCGCTAGATATGTAACAGGTTCGTTAGACATTACATAATAAATAGAGCAAATATTAGAATTTCTTTTCTGCGTTTCATATCTGCGTGAATTCAAGTTAGAATATAACAAATAGGAAAAAATTTTTAGATTCCTCATAGTACTTTTGTAATAAAAATTTCTCTAATGAAATAAAACTACAAATTTTAAAAGAAAGGAAATCTGATAGTAAAACAACTATCACAATCGATTTTATAACATTATTATGAAGTAAAGCTGTTAAAGTTCAAACTCATTAGCAAATATGTAACCCGCAAATAATATTTTTATAAATAAAAATAATAAATTTATTTATAATTTAATTTATGTATGTATCATATATGTATTTTAATTTATATAATTTAATTTATATATATATATTTATATTTAAATATATATATTTATAATATAATTTAATTATTTATTATAAATAAAAATAAAAATAATTTATAACTTAAAATAATTAAGTTATGTAATCGGTTTTTATTATTCATCAAATATTAGTGAAGAAATTAAATTATTACACTAAGTACATTGTACCTTAGTGGATGAGTTACGTGGTTAAAATTTTCTTTTCAATGATGGAAAAATTCTATGGTTTTCTAATGAAAAAATAAAATAGCCATTTTTATTATTTTTATAAGCTAGCATCGTTGTCGCGGCTTCGCCCGCGCTATACGGTTACTTGCGTTTCCCGTAGCGGTTAATTTTTTTAATGTTTTTTAATCAAGTAACCGGAAACAGGTACAGTCAGTCGCCTCCCGCAAACAATAAAAGTGTTAGTGGCTGTGTGCGCGAGACCCGGGCTGTACAGGGTTGTATCCCTTAAAAAATCAAAATTCAGAAAAACCCGAAAGTGGGTTTTAGATATTTATTTGAAGAGTGTTTTCAAGCCAAAATCTAAAAAAAAAAAAAAAAAAAAAAAAAAAAATGTCGTTTAGTATAACCGGAAATGGGGAGAGTTTGCTGTCATTGTTCAAATGTTTTTTTAATTTCTTCACCCCTTTCCAGGTTGAATTTCAACAGATCTAGAAATTTGTTTCTAGATATTTAAAACGTGATTACATACACCAAAAATCAAGTTGATATTCTCATTTGTTATAGAGAAAAAAAAATAGTAAATTTCATTGTTACGTCATTTTAACCCTTTAAATTTAGAAATTCAAAATCTTCTTTCTTATTGTACACTTGCACAATAAGAAGAACATGACCACAAAATTTCATTAATTTATCTTCAGTAGTTTTTTCTGAGTGTTGAAAATGATTGTAGGACTTTGTCGTTAAACGGATTTTTCTGATGGACAGCTTACACACGCAAATTAGTTTCATTTATTTAATTCTACCGCTCACCTGTGACGTCAGAACATAGCAGACGACTACAACAGTTGTACGTCTGTGTTACATTGGCGCTTGTTGTGGTGACAGGGAGTACTGTTGACGCAGTATACCCACTTAGCCATTAGTTTAGAGCATTTTTTTGGGGGTGAGCGTGCGATTTTTGCAGATCTTTTATTTCAGATATTATTTTTTCATTTTTAACAAATGTGGCTAAAAAAAATAAAATCTTAAGTAGGCGAAATCTCGAGATAGTTAAGAGTGACCTTGCCTACAGCCTCACTCCCTTGACCTTTTATAATGAAAATTTAATTGCATCAATGGCCCATATATAGAAGTAATCTGACCAAGTTTGATCAAAATCGGTGCAACAGTTCTGGAGATGTAAGGTGATTTATAGAGCGACACCGAACACACACATGTACATACGAACATCCGGAAAATTTTCATCCGGTGTTTTGGGTTCTTTGGTGTCAAAATGTCAAGATCCGGTGAAAATCGCAAATGCCCAAATGATTCTTTTATTTTTTGATTATTTAAGAATGATTACTTTTTTATGTTTGCCTCTTGAGTTTAAGACCGTTCCTTTAATTTTTTGGGGTTTTTATTTTTATGTTTTTTTTTAATTTATTTTACCGATTACTATACTTTCCCTTCTACAGCTGTAGCTCTGCTATAGTGCTAGACGGAAACTAAAATCGATATCTCAATTCATTGCCGAGAAATGCACGAAAATGTAAAATACACTTTTACCTCTTTTAACCTTTTGAATTCGGAACTTTGAAAAATCCTTTCCCGCTGTGTTCATTAAACTCATGCTTCAGTTATGCTTAAATCATGGAAAAATATATTTTGCCCAATTTTTAGCGTTACCTAATAAACACCAGTAGGAGTTGGCCGTTCTTCATTTATACTTTTTTACAAATTTTAATTACTTTTATGTTTTTTAGTCAAGTAACCGAAGGCAAGTGCAGCAAATCGCGTCCCACATTCAGTGGCTGTGTTGAGCCGTCGCGCCCTACATCGTCGTACTCCCTAAAATATCGAGATTAAAAAACCCCGGAAAAGCTTTTTATATATTTATCTGAAGAGTATTTGTAAGCCCCAATCTAGTGAATATCTCATTTAATATAGTCGGAAATGGGGAAAAAATTTCTTCCCCCCCTTTCTAGTTCGAATTTCAAAAAATCTGGAAATGGATTTTTAGATATTTACAAGAAAATTAGACAAGATATTACTTTATTTCAAAAATCAAGTTGATATATTCATTTGTTACCAAGAAATTAAAAAAAAAACGCTGGGCTTCAAAAAAATTCAAAATCCTTTTTAAATCTTTAATTGGGAATTTCAAAAAATTTAGAAAATAATTTTTAAATATTTTTACGAAATTACAAAAAAAAATAGTAAATTTAATTTATACTCTAATTTAACTCTTAAATTCTGTGTTTCAAAAAATTCTTCCTTAGTGTATACTTACATCATAAGAATACCATGTATACAAATTTTCATCAATTTAATTTTAGGAATTTTTGCTGGGCGTTATGAATCAGCCAGTCACTCAGGACAAGTTGTGTTAACAGTCACAGATAGATAACAATTTTATGTCCGTGTAAAACGGCCAATATTTTCTTTTAAATATTTTACTGTTTAATTAATTTAATTTTTTCTCGTTGCCAATCGGATCATGTTTTATGAACCATTTTCTCTAGCTTTCGATTATACAACTGTTATATATTTCATTGATGAGTGGTTTAAAAAAAAATACAAAAAAAGTAGATACGGTAGAAATTTGTGAACAATGAAAAAGATTTGTTATTAATTTATGGAATAAATTATATTTACAAATAGAATATGATTAAATGCTAGGTGTCAATAAGGTGGGTAGGAAAGATACCGGAATTAAAATGAAAAAAAACCGAATTTTTTTTTTGTATACTGGCACTAATCCACAACGGTAGCTGCGTAGTTAATATATTTTGTGATCTCATCTGATGAATGATGTTTAGTTATAATGTGTACTTACTTAAATATATCTACGCAATTAACCGATATAACCGTAAAAAAGAAATAACAGATTTCATTAACTGTTCAAGTAATACCATTTTTTTAAAGAAATTCTAGAGATTTATTAACAAATTTTTTATTATTCGTTTTTCAAGCATAATAACCCATGCGTAAAATTCAATAAGATATAGAACTGTTAGGAATTCCGAGAAAGAGAAATGTTCTTTGCGTTTAGACTATTTGTTACGAAGCGTCGATTAATCCTGTCTTGAATAACAGACGGTAAACCTTATATATATATATATATATATATATATATATATATGTGTGTAAATAAAAAAAAAGCGGTGTGAATTCATAGCACGCATTGCAAGTCTTCCATTTCTTTTGCAATCCCATAAAAATAATTACCCTGATCTTTTTCCATTAGGGTGAAATTGATTGAATGTCTAAGTTTCTTTATGTATGAATATTTCGTTATAGAGAAAATTCAGTTAAAAATTTAAATCAATAGCTTGATAATTTGTTGGGATTTCTCAATTTGAAATTATATTAAAGTAAACTTTTCTTAATGGTTTTTATTCTGAATCATTACAGAATACTTAGTAATAAGAATGAAGAAGAATTTCGTTTATCACACTCGTGGGAAAAATTATCATGTCAAGTTCAACAATAGCAGAATTAAGGTTTTTGTTTTTCTTAAGTAGAAAATTATATAATTTTCCAAATCTAATTATTTGTAAATATACCTTGATACTTTTATAATCTAATCTGTTTTATAATCTATTATTTATTTTTAATCTGTTTTACAATAATTCTTTACTGCTGTAAAAATTTTTTTTTGCAAATAATATCGTCAAATTTACATCACTGAAAAAGATTAGGTGTAAATAAAGCTTTTTTTTGTTTGATCTTTTTTTATTTTTAAATGACCAGTATTTTTCATAAACTACTAATCGCATTGCATTTTTACGAATAGTTTGAAGTATAATAAATAATACACTTATAATGATGGTAAAAATTGTTGGGAAGGGTTCTGATTTAATTTCCCGGTTATTTCTCTGTCATCATAATTTCCTCTCCGATTTAGGTCATAGACCTTTTCTGCCTCCATCCCCATGGGAAGTCTTACTTTTTAAGATTTTGTGGGTTGGCGTCCCCAGGGCCCCTAGCCTCTCCAGATTTTCTTCACACTACACACTGAGCTGATGAACCTTTTCTACCACAACAAGATTACTACACAAATTTTAACATATGCACGTCGGAAATACAAAAATCCCTCAGCATGAGGAATCCTGTACAACCTGTACAGGTTGTACCTGTACAACCTGTTGTTAGTTTCGTTCAGGTTCTCTCAAACAATATACAAAAAGAGAACGAATGCGGATCTTGCAAAGAACTGATGAAATTGGTAAAAGCTTTATCAGACCAATTAAAGTCTCTCACGGCTACAATTACAGCATTGAGCACAGGGAAGAAGGTATCGGTAGAAAAACTAGTAGTGGTTTACCTAACACCACTTCAGTCAGTACACCCCCATACAAAGTTCTTGTTGCACCGATTACGCCAAAACTACCAAACTTCCCGTGAAAGGATCTATTAAAGCACCATCGTCTGGTACGGCATCTTCGTTCACCCAGGCTTCCAAATCCCCACCACTTCACGAAGTCTGCAAAAATATGGTAGCAGATGAAGTGCCGGAACAAGCAAAGGCACTTCCTAAAAGTTATAAAATCACAAAAAGAAAAACCGGATAGTATTTGATAAGTAATCTACAGGTAAAGGTTATAACAAGAAAAAATATTTTTTATGGTTACAAATCTTATTCAGTGGAATGTTTGCGGTCTTCGAACTCGCCGTGAGGATATAGAAATTATTCTAAAGGAAATAAATCCTAAATACTATGTCTGCAGGAAACTCACCTCCATGATGAGTGGGATGATGTGTCTTTTCGCGGTTACATCTGCGAAAGATACGACCATGAAACTAAGCGCAGAGATCATGAAAGTGTGGCTGTTCTCTCGAAGGAATTCATATTAACCACACGTAGTCCGCTAGCGACAAATATTTCTTCAGTCTCAGTAAAGATATTGGTGCTATTTAAAGTGTCTGTAATTTATATATTCCACCAAATTCCTTTACTGTGCTTAATAATTGGCGATTTCAAAACCCATCACTATTCATCGGGCCCATCATCATGTTCTTCCCGAGGCACTATAATTGATCGACTGAGGCAGAATTAGATCTCTGGTTACTGAACGATGAGTCGTACAAGTTTATGTCATCTTCATCAGGTACATTCTCGTGCATCGATTTGTCCTTGTGTTTAGCATCCCTACTCCCACATCTAACTTGGCGCGTATCCAAAAACTTCTTTGGAAGTGATCAGTTGTTATCACGGTCGATAATAGTGATTTTCCTCAGACTTCCACTTGGATGGTTGGTTGAGAAAGCGGAAACGGACACAAAGATTCATTTCGTCAATACTACAGTAGTTGTAGCGCGATCCATCAACTTGTCATGTTTGCATACTAAGGTGACCTTTGGTCCTTGGTGGGACGAAGACTGCAGGAGTGTAATAAGGAATCGCCGCAGAGCATTACGTGACTACAAAGAACTACCACAGAAATGTTTTGCGTTTTGCACAATGCGAGAGCTGTATGCCATCAAGTGTTTCAGTGTGCTAAACAGAAATCATGGCTAAATTATGTCGATGCCATTTCTTGGACAACTCCATCATCAGATGTTTGGACAGTACGGACCATGTGTGGATCAGAACCATCACCACCTCCAAATGGACTGCAAAGCAACCGCATCCTCGTCACCGCGCCAGTTAATGGGGAAAACACGTTTGGAAACACATTTAAGTCAGTTAGTTTCACTTACATCATTCTACTGTCCCGAGTTTATGAGGTATAGGTTCCAGGTAGAAAGTGTCCCGTTTGTGGTTGGAGAATCGCGAAATGAATTAAACATTGCATTTTCTTTTGATAAACTGCTACTTGATGAATAATCCTTCTCCCGGAAATGATAATATCTGGCTCAATATGTTATCACACCTCCCGTATACTTCGTTACAACATATTTTGTGTATATATTATAGAATATGTTTTAATCAGGTTTTCCAGATTCTTGGTCAGAAGCGTTGCTGATTCCCGTACTAAAACCTGGTAAAGATAAATCAAGCCCCCCCCGGTTATCGTTCTACCTCATTGACCGTACCTCGTGCAGAGTGATGGAACGAATAGTGTACCGTCGTCTAGTGTTGTTATCTCCATTGTAAGATAGATAACCTTTTTTTTCCTGTTTAACCTCCGGTAGTCACCGTCAGGTATTAATTCAGAGGATAAATGAGAATATGTATGAATGTAAGTAAAGTGTAGTCTTGTATAGTTTCAGGTCGACTATTTCTGAGATGTGTTGTTAATTGAAACCCAACCAACAAAGAACACAATTATCCATAATACCTAGATAACAAACTAAGTATTTAAAAAAATTGACTTGTTCAAGATTTTCACTTTCTAACATAATTTTTGATCTAATAGGTTGCTTACTTTTAAAACCCATAAATTTCGATATCTTAAACAATTTGCAATTAAAATCTTTAACAATAAAAAATTTATATTAAAATTATAATACGTTGCAATTTTATTTCATTACTGTTTACATCAGACGATTTTATTTTTCTTAATAAAAACACGAAAAATTAAAGAAATGTATCCTTATAGAATAACTGGTAACGTTATTTGAATTTAAATCCGTTTGAAAGTTGTATAGAAAAATTCTATTCGTAAAATTGCAGCCTGTTTATATAGTCTAATAATAATTTGTTGTATTACTAGATCACTGTCTTCGCCTAATTTTCTAGTTTTTATGCCAATGATTTTTCAGCTGTCAGCAATTTTTTAGGTAATAGATTTATTGTAGTTTTGGGAAGATTTCATTAAATATAAAAGAACTGATGTATTTGCTTTTGATAATATTAATAAAATACGTGAGTATTAGGTAAAATTAACGATTATTATGAGTAAAAACGCATAGATAGAAAGAAAATCGTGCAACCATCACGTAATAACTGGTGTGAGATATCCCATCATGTTTCTATTTTTAAAATATAATTTTTTACCAAAGTTTAATAATAATGGTTTATAAAATAATGTGTTTGTAATATAATGTATACTGAAAAGAAAACGTTGGTTATATTTGTTTTTTATTATTAACATTGTTTTACTCAGCTCATCAGAAAAAACTTGAGTTTTTTTACTTTTTTACAAGAAACCTTTCATTGAAATAGCTTGAAACTTGAACTACGCACCAAATAGGAAATGATTCATTCAAAAATGCCCAACTCTACGAAGTTAACATTAAAAAAATATGTATTCTTTAGAAGTCAGCAGATACTTTTTCAAAAGTTTCTATGTGAGTTTTATAATAAATCGATGGTAAAATCGTAGCATTAGTCAAAAAGAAAGCTTTGTTTTATTTTCTTTGTTTCTTTTCTTAATAAAAACGTGATAATGAAATTAAATTACTTAACCAAGATTATTATTGTTGTGGAATTTTATAAGATCATGTGTAGTTTAACCGTTAATATGACTTAATTACAACAAATACCTCAAACTCATTGACTAACATATAACACGCTTGCTATTACCATTCAATTGCAGTTGATAGTACTTCAAAATCTGTCGATAATACTCGAAATATAGACCAACTACATAACCCAGTTTACAGAACTCCTTTACTGAGAGAGATTCAATCAAGTTTAAAATTATTTAATTAAATTTCTGGTAATACATCTTAGGTAATAGTTCGTAATACATCTTATAATGCATATATCTAAATCAAATAATCAATAAATACATAAAGCATAGAAAAATTAAAAGTACGGTACAGAAAACTTCGTGATATATTTTAAATTGTGTTTGAAATACATAAATACATATATATATATATATATATATATATATATATATATATATATATATATGTGTGTGTGTGTGTGTGTGTGTGTATTTATGAATTTCAAACACATCTATATATGTATTTATGTGTTTTTTGAATATATAGAATAGAGTTACTAACACATTCTATATCAGTAGTATTGATTATAAAAATATTCTAATTTTAATAATTTAGCAAGCAATAATATCCTATAAATCGCATAAAAACTATAAACAAACAAATAAATAAATAAACAAATAACTTATAAGGTTTAGTACGTAATATACCGGGTGATTATGTAAACCGCTTTATACTGCACATATCTGAGGCATTTGGTGCCAGAAATAAATGGGGTCCTATATAACCAAAAATAATCTCCATTGTGGTGGATTTTTAATTTTTTTTCCGCCAACTTGGATTGAATCAAACTTATTTTTTTTTTTTTAAATAGGAAGGTGGACATATGACACATGATTTTGATTTAAAATTTTACAAGACAAACAATGGTGAACCCCGTTTTTCTATTAATGCCTTCGTTATCATGTTATATGCATTCAAAGTTGCAATGACAGAAAAATCGTGTTAACAGTAAAACATGGTAAAATGCAAATTTGAATGCTTATAATTTGATAACGAAGGTATTAACAGAAAAACGGGTTTCTCCATCGTTTTTTCTTGAAAGCTTTTAAATCGAAATCATTTATTATATATCCACCTTTTTATTTAACGAAATTAAATTTAATTCACTATGTCGGATCCCAAGATGGAGCATAAAAATTAAAAACCCACCATAATGCAGATTTTTTTTAACTATGTAAAACTCCATTTTTTTCTGCTTCCAAATTTCTCTCAGATATGCAGTATAAAGCTGTTTCCATACTTAAATATCAGCCGGTTTACTTTATAAATGACATAAAGAAGAATACGTGTGCTGCTCCACGAATAAAAAAAGGATTTATCTGAATATTGTCTTGAATGGATCAAGTAAAAAATAAACGTAAAACTTTGATCATAGCAGTTTCACAAATACGCAAGCAATTGATTACAAAATATAAACATTAAAACACTGCATGCATTACTTATTTAATAAGTTGTAATGTTATTTTTCTGGATATTTTAAAACGAAGTTTTTTTTTTAAAAGAAGCGATTGAAAAGTGTTTTTTTTTTTTTTTATTTAATGGAAATTTTTTTTTTTTTTAACTTTTAGATTATAATCAATAGGAAAAAAAGTTTAGAATAATAAAATCATATCCCAAAAATGAATCTTCGCCAATCGAATTTTAGGTGAAACAGATTTTATATTTAAATTAAACTTATATTATTGAAGAAATTTATGAATTCTACGTATTTAAGTCAAATTTTATGGTTATATAAATAAAACAATGTTATATAAGTTTAAATGTATTTCAAAAATAAATTTGCTTATAGAACTGATGAAATGAGAAAAATTAACTTAATTTTCGACTTCCAATTGGTTTGAATTTTTACCAATTGAAAATATAGATATGTTAGTCCAAAATTTTGTTTACTCAGTTTTTATCGGTGATTATATTTTTAAATAGATTAAATACTAATAGATTTGCAATTTGCGTAGTAGTGAATCGATCATAGAAACGGGTGTGGGCTAGAACACACAAATAAATATTGTTTATAAAGCCGAATTTTTAATTTTAAATACGTCTTTATAATAACATTAAAATCAAATTTTGAACTAAATAAATCCCGTTTAATAACATATGTCAGACAAAAATGAAGATAACATATTATTGCATATTTAACATGGACGAGTTTTCACAAAACTGGTAATTTCAACATACAGTTTTTATCTCTTTCTAATTAGATTCATAAATTTTGGCCGTATTTTGTTTATTTTTTTAGTTCTCTTTTAATTTTTTGAATAAGGTTGTACTTACATTGAACAATATAAATTTCGATTAAACTTGATGTTCCAACCCTTGATTGAGTACTTTATTGATTCGATGGGTTTTTGAGATAGATTTCAAACGGCTATCAATGAATGAATGTTATTAAGCAATTGATCAATTTATTATTAAATAATTGACTTTCATATATGTTCTATTTAGGGCTTAATTTTCAGATACGCCAGTATACTTTACGCTGAATGCACCTAATCAGCTTATCTCTCTCGTTGGTTGAGAACATGTAAATTGTTTTTTATCACGAATCAAATAGAAAAGGATTATTTATTACTAAAAGCTCGATTTTGGTATAGTAATATCTAAAATAAGTTCATTTTTCTTCTAAATTTTAATTGTTCTGAGAGATTTAGTATTGTTATATGATTAATTTACACATATTATGCTTGCAAATCCATACAAAAAATTAGTAAAGACGATGAAATAGTGGCAATGTTACCAGATTTTATACCTAGAAACTTCTTGATTAAAGTACAGGGTTATCATAAAAGAATGGTGCGGTTTTGAACATGGTTTAAAATTTAAATTAAAACAGAATTACTTACAGTTTATGGTTTTTATTTTTCAAATTTGTCGTCTTAAACATTTTTTTACATAATTAATAAATTTCAATATGTGCGCCCTTAGTCGCTCGACAAATGTCCAAACGATGCTCAACTTCCCTCCAAACTTTAGTTAATATTTCTTCGTTAATGGTTGTCAATGCTTCATTAATTCTGTTTTTTAAGTGGTTTAGGTCGCGAATTTTTTGTGTATAAACAACGCTTTTTATGTACCCCCACAAGAAAAAATCGCTTGGTATCAGGTCTGGACTCCTTGGAGGCCAAAGTATGGGTCCTTGCCGGCCTATCCATCGATCTCCAAATTGTTCGTTCGAAGCGTCCGTGACCAATGCATTGAAGTGCGGGGGAGCACCATCTTGTTGGAAATGAAGTCATTGAATATTTTCGAGTTCATCCAGCTGAGGAAAGCAATAATGGGTTAACGTGTCAAGATACACAACTCCATTAATTGTTTTTTTTAAGCAAAGAATAAAGGCCCTATTACACGATTTTTCATCACACCACACCAAACTAACTTTAGGCGAATCACGTTGTTTCTCAGTAATTGCGTGTGGGTTTTCAGAGCCCCATATTCGTGAATTATGTCTGTTAACGCATCCATTCACATCGAATGTAGCTTCGTCTGTAAAAATAAAATCATCTAAAAATGATTCGTTTTCACTTATTCTGTCCAACATTTCAACAGCGAAATTGTAACGTTTTACACCATCATCGGGTTTCAATTCCTGCAGTATCTGGATTTTATAAGCGTGTAATTTCAATTTTTTATGTGAAACTTTGTGAACTGTTGATTTTGGAATACCTAATTCGACGCTTCGACGGGGGATGGACTTCCCAGGACTTCTAATTGCCGATTGTCTAATTAGTTTAACCGTTTCGTCTGGTACACTTGGTCTGCCGGTTGATTTCTGTTTCTTAACCGATCCAGTTTCTTCGAATTGTTTGAACCAATGTGTTATGTTATTTTTGTGTGACGGATCTCTTCCGAATTCACGTCGAAACGCACGTTGAACTAAAATTACGGATTTTAATTCAGCCATCAATAAAACACACTTTGCTTTGTCTTTATCGGAGAACATAGTAACTCACTAAACTCACCGCAACGACAGTACAAGAACTGACGTTGTGGTTACAACTGCTGATAAACAAACTTTTGGGTTGGAGGCTTTCAGGGATACCAATATAACATCTAGAAATTTCCCTATAATCTTCCTATGAATTACTGAAACCGCACCATTCATTTATGATAACTCTGTATAACACTGTCACGAAAATCAAAGTTTTCTTAAAATAGTTTTTATTTTAAACGCAAAAGATAAAAAGAATTTGGAAAGAATCAACTTCAAAATTTTAAGTCAGACTTCTTGAATGAAAGAAATAATAAATTTATTATAGGATATATAAAAAAGAATATTGCAGTTTTATTTTTTTATAGTATCTTTTGAATGAGGTGTAAAATGTTGATTTAAGATTGAAATCAAAAAGGACAAGTTTATTTGCGCAATGGCCGAAGATCAATTCTTTATCTTTCCGCTTGACAGCGCCACTAACAGAGATGATGATTTCTGAACAAAAACCTTCTATGTTTTATATTTTGCTAAAAGTGAATCGGTAGTTACATTTTGACATGAGTTTTGTAGAAAGTTTAATTGCAATCTTCCGAGTGGCAATAATACTGGACGATGGCGTAAGTTTGAAACGACCGGTTAACTGTGTATATGGAAGAGTACGGGATGACTATGAGTGTCTGAAAAAATTTTGAATGCGTCAGAAAGTCTTTCATGCGTAGTCCTAAAAGAATTCTTAGGAAAACCAGTCACAAACCAGCAACGTCGATGTGACACTATGGAAATTTTAAGGAAACATTTAATATGCGTCCGTAACATTTACCGTGTAAATTAACGCAGCGTAGCCAGTAGGATAAATAAATTCTTAGAATGCGTCAGGGATTCCCCAAAATTAAATATTTTCTGTGCGATATCCCGATGGCAAGGTTATGGGCCGTTCGTTTTCACTGATGCAAGCGTAACAGGAGTAACCCACCGGATTGGTCTAGTGGTGAACGCGTCTTCGCAAATCACTGATTTCGAAGTCGAGAGTTTCAACCTTCAGATCCTAGTAAAGGCAGTTACTTTTATACGGATTTTAATACTAGATCGTGGCTACCGGTGTTCTTTGGTAGATGGGTTTCAATTAACCACACATCTTAGACATTATTGACTTGAGACTGTACAACCCCACATTTCACATACACTCATACATATCATTCTCTGAATTAATACCTGACGGTGATTCCCGGAGGCTAAACAGGAAGAAAAAAAAGCGTAACAGGAGTACCATATTTAAATATCGGGCTCTTTTAAGTGCAAGATGGACTAAAAACGTTTATTTGGCAACAGGATAGTGCGCCTTCACAGTGGCAAAACTTTGTTCGGCATTAGTTCCATGACGTTACCAGAACCTCTGGATCGGTTAACATGGATCCGGTGACAGAGCTTTTTTGCGGTGACGTTTAAGGTTGTCCGATTTGAACTCATTTATGGTTTTTTCCTTTGAGGTTTTATAATGAATTTTATGTATGCACCTCCGCTACGTACCGATCTATCCAGTTTGAGGGACAGTATTAAAGCAGCTGTTCCAAATATTATTTTATTCATGTGAATTAAAGTTTGGAACTAGCAGTTCTATCGGATGGATGTGTGCTGCAAAACTGAAGGTGCTCACGTAGAACAAATGTATGGAAAAACTTTAGAAGTTACTCTTACATTTTATTTATGATTCATTATTCTTAGTCATAGTTAAGAGATATTAAATAATTTTAAAATCCCAATATCCTTTTTTGTTCATCTAAAGTTTAACTATCTGTTAAAATGTAACCTTTAAATCATCTCTCCTTTGGGTATTCATTGTTATATATTAACGATTATATTTTAAAATTCCAAAGAAAATTATTGTTTAATAATTTTATACTTATGAATACAGAGAAAACTAAAAAATTAAATAAATACAAGCAAATGCTACTCGTATGTGTATTTTGCGTGTTAAAATTTATTTCTAATGAGTAAAACACATTAAAATTGAAAAACAAGATGAAAAAATAACAAAAAAATGAAATCTAAATGTTTGAGAGGAAATAGTAAGACTTTGCTCTTAATTTATAAACAGCCAGCCTTCATGGCGCGAGTGGTAGCGTCTCGGCCTCTTTCATCCGGAAGTCCCGGGTTCGAATCCTGGTCAGGCATGCCATTTTTATACGCTAAACAAATTTTTATTCATCTCATCCTCTGAAGTAATACCTAACGGTTATCCCAGAGGAGGTTAAAAAAAATTATAAACAGACTACATAAAAAATTTCTAGCCAGTTTTATTTTGGTTTAATATTTTCAATGCAAAAAATTTTATCAGCTTATCCTGATTAATTAAATGCTGATGAAACGAAATCAAGTAAGTAGTGGACTTTTCTAGATTCTTATGACGTTACTTTTAATCAGGATTAAGGAAAGTTTATACGGTAATACTCATTTAAGTTATTTCATTCGTTCATACATGACTTGGATGAACAAATCGGTTCATCTGTTCTTACACTAAAAAAACACTGAAGATTTTTAGTAAATTAATGAAAAGTGATACTATGGAAAGTTTTATTATTCGTAATATGTTGCAATAGGTTTAACTAGTGAATAGTAACCACCCTATGGCCCAATGAGATGAGGATGATATGTACGACTTATAACTGAGATGTAATCTTGTATAGACTCAGGCTGACTATTCCTGATATGTGTGAGTAATTAAACCCCAGCCACATTTTCTAGTATTTAAATCCGAATAAACGTAATTTTTACTTGGATTTGAACCTCAGAACCTTCGACTTCGAAAATCAACTGTTAATCAAGACATTTGCGACGATGAGTTTACCACTAAACAATAGCCCGGTAGGCTGTGGAAAGTTAACGTAATAAATAAGTTTTATACTATATATATATATATTGTTATAAGAAATTGAAAATTTACTACTTCGCCATGAGAATCAGTTTAAGACTGCAGTGTTCTAGATGTCGTCGGCTTTTGTGCTGGATGAAAATTAAAATTCAGATAAAACTTTAATATAACAGTTAATTGTTGGCCCTGAAGTATCTTTTTAATTATACTCTTCCGTACTCATCACAAACTGTTAAAAAAAAGATTCAAAGAGTTATAAACCCAACTTGAAGTAGAAATATTAAGAACTCTTACATGAAACAAACGAAGAGGAATGAAGGGGGGAAGGAGAGAAAAAGATTATGAGACTATAAGCATTTTACATACTCATAAACAGTAATTCATTCATACTTTTACTCTCTTTTACCATTATTTTATGTCTGGAAACGGAAGTGTTACGTCGCCCACTGCACTCTTACTTATTCGTAATAAAACAGTAATATTAAGTACGCACTGGTTGTTCACTGCAAAGCCCCATAGTCGGAATATTGAAATTAATGCCAGGATACACAATGTTAGCTTGATTAACACCTACCTTTAACAACATTAGTCGGCAAATCTCTTTGTTTTTTTTTTTTTCATTTCGTTGACCTACTTTCGTTTATTCATTCACTTATTCACTCATTAAGTATGTATGTGTGTTTGTGTATGTTATATGCATGGAATAATCCAATAGGTTTTATTACTGTATAAATCAATACGATTGTAGCTCAAAGCAATTGATTTTGTAAAATTGAATCATTAATTATTATTATACTATTTTTATTAATTTTTTATTCATTACTACAGTGACGTATTTATTGCATTATGTATACTATTACAGTTCAAAAATAGTCACGATTTATCGTGAGTTAAATATAAAACATTGGTTTATATGTGGGTTATATATTGAACTCCTCTTCAATAAATTGAAAGAGATATGTATGGTCTATACATCGTTTAATGTTGGCTGTTCTTTTAAAAAATATTTGTAAATATAGATTGATTGATTGTAGCTGTAAAGGTAGTTATTTTAAATGAACAAAATGTTAACAGTTATATTTTATGTTATTTATTAATGTTTGTTTCGAACTGACTTTCTAGGGATATCACCCTAATATCATTTCTTCTTTTATTTTTTCCGTATTTCTTTCATTTTCTCAGCGTGGAGCAATTTTTCTTTTGTCAGTTTTCTTCTGATGCTTTTTCTCCCTTCATTCACTAGAATCTTTGCATTCTAAATAATTCTTTTAAATATCATTCTAACCAAACATTCCTACTCTTTTATCCTTAGATTTTGAAGTTACTCTTTCATATGCTTTATATATGTCCTGTTTTATTTTTCAGTTTCCAAGGAATTTCAAAATTTATTTAATTTTTTTTTATTCATTCTGACCTTGTTTCCTACATATTAAATATTTTGCGCAGCATAAGTCTTTCTTTGAATTCAAATTTTTGGAAACAAATATTAATACTAAGTAAGAGATAACTATCCACAAAAAAAATTTGGGTTTTTTTTATATCTACCATGCATCTTCTGATCGGATAATACATATATTTACAAAGTACAACTAATTTTTCTGTATTTATAACAGGCTTTATTAATCACTATTGTGAGGAAGTTATTGCGAAGAACAGATCATAATTTTGATAATAGAAACTAACCTGCCGGCCTCCGTGGTAGCGTCTCGTCCTTTCATCCGGAGATCCCCGGTTCGAATCCCAGTCAGGCTGGCATTTTCACACACGTTACAAATCATTCATCTCATCCTCTGAAGCAATACCTAACGGTGGATACGGAGGTTAAAAAAAAATTAAGGATTATGCCACTTTATAAATTTTATTCTATAAATTTTTAAAATTCTGGCAATGAAAAGATTATGCTTATCCAATAAAAAATATTATACATATCCGCAAGGTTGTAGATTCAAATCGCAGTTAGGGTTTAACATTTCTTAGTCTTAAAAAAAGTCTAAACGGTGAATCAAATTAAAGAAAATAATTGCTGCTTTATTGTTTTTACATCTATTACTTTCTTTAAGTAAAATATAATATTTTATTTAAAAAAAAAGAAAAAACACAATGACTAAAAATTACAGCTGTTTAGGAATATGGCTATTGTATCTTTATCCCAACCTCGTAGGGGAAGACACCCACCTTTTGACGCTTCCGGTCGCAACAACTCCCCCCCCCCCCACCGACCATTACTAGCTCTGATTGGCTTTAACGGGAGTGTTGTATCTTCAACAAGCAGATGAAAAATTGCACAGAATTTTCTTCCTTAATAACCTGATTTCCTTCTTTATTAATACAGCCGTTATGGCCACTTCCCGTATCCTGCTCTTTAAGCATTCCTACTCTGGGTCGCTTCGTCCGACAAACCAAGCTCCTCCATACTGTTCACCACATCATAACCCTATTCCTCTCTTTCTTCTATTTGATGACTGCCATTCCTAAACTTGACGAGGCAATCTGTCTGGATCCATCCTGCACATATGACTACTATACCATAGCAGCTGCCTAATTACTAAATTTTCTTCAAACATGATGTGACCATAATTTCTCTTACCCTATCACCTCTGACTCTGTCCGTCAGTGTAGCTTGGCAACGTCTCCTCCAGTACATCATCTCTACAACCGTCAGTCTCTGTTTCATCATTTCAATTAGAATCCATAGCTTAGATCCATATGCTACATTGCTTTCAAAAGTTTTAAAAGTATTATGTTTTTTTTTTTTTGAGTTATGGTTATTCCATAAAACAGAATGCAACCTTGTTACAATTTCAATCTAATTTCCTTCTAATTTTCAAAAAAAAAATACTATTGCTATACTTGGTAATTCAAAATGTAATGCAGGATAAGTATATATTCTTAGATAAAACATTGTAGGATGGTCAGTTTGTTACAAAATCTTTCTCTCACTTAAATGCTTCGAATTTTCTATTAATGAAAAATTGCATGTAAAAGTATATATATGTATATATATATTTAACATCGATATTTTTTTAAGTATTTTTGTAACTCAAACTCTTTTGTATAATTAATTTAATTCAAACAATTAATTTTTTTCAATTTTCCTATTTTGTTGTCTTATTTCAGTTGATGAAATTAAACAATATATATGTCATGGATTCGATTCCCAGCTATTTTTCTATCAAGTAATTATTATTTTGTACTTATAAGAAAGATTTTTTTTTTTCCTCCTCTATGAATCATGAGACCTTGCCGTTGGTGAGGGGGCTTGAGTGCTCAGGGATACAGAGTAGCTGGACCGAAGGTGCAACCATATCGGAGAGGTATCTGTTGAGAGCCAGACTAAGGAATGATTCCTGAAAGAGGGCAGCAGCTCTTTCAGTAGTTGTTAGGGGCGTGAGTCAGGACGACTTAAACGGCCGTATCAACATCACTCAGTCCTCTGAGTACTGCGCAGCTGAAAGCAATGGAAAACTACAGCTGCTTTTTTTTCCAAGAAAATGTGGCTCTGCATTTTCACATATACAATAATGGAGGCGCCTTCCTTGGTAAAATATTCCGGAGGTAAAATAGTCCCCCGTTCGGATCTCCGGGTGGGGACTACTAAGGAAGGGGTCACCAAAAAATTAAAAAATAACATTCTACGAGTCGGAGCGTGGAATGTTAGAAGCTTAAAAAAGGTTGGTAGGCTAGAGAATTTAAAAAGGGAAATGGATAGGGTAAACGTGGATATAGTAGGAATTAGTGAGGTTCGGTGGGAAGAGGAAGGCGACTTTTGGTCGGGTGACTTTAGAGTAATTAACTCAGCGTCAAATAATGGGCAGGCAGGAGTAGGTTTCGTGATGAACAAGAAAATAGGGAGGAGAGTAGAGTATTTCAAGACGCATAGCGATAGAGTCATTGTAATAAGGATAAATTCAAAACCTAAACCGACAACGATTGTTAACGTCTATATGCCTACAAGCGCCCATGATGATGATGAGGTAGAATGTGTATACGAAGAGATTGATGAAGCAATTAAACACGTAAAAGGAGATGAAAACTTAATAATAGTTGGAGATTGGAATGCAAGCATTGGAAAAGGCAAGGAAGGAAATATAGTGGGTGAATACGGGCTGGGCAAAAGGAATGAAAGAGGGGACCGACTTATAGAGTTTTGCACGAAGTATAATTTAGTAATTGCCAACACCCAATTTAAAAATCATAATAGAAGAATATACACTTGGAAAAAGCCAGGCGATACTGGAAGGTATCAGATAGATTATATCATGGTTAAGCAAAGATTTAGAAATCAACTCTTGGACTGCAAAACTTACCCTGGAGCAGACATTGATAGCGACCATAATTTGGTGATAATGAAATGTAGATTGGGGTTTAAAAACCTGAAGAAAAGGTGTCAGATGAATCGGTGGAATTTAGAGAAGCTTGAGGAAGAGGAGGTAAAGAAGATTTTTGAGGAGGACATCGCTAGAGGTCTGAGTAAAAAAGATAAGATAGAAAATGTAGAAGAAGAATGGGAGAATGTTAAAAAAGAAATTCTTAAATCAGCAGAAGCGAACTTAGGCGGAATAAAGAGAACTGGTAGAAAACCTTGGGTTTCAGACGATATATTGCAGCTGATGGATGAACGTAGAAAATATAAGAATGCTAGTGATGAAGAAAGTAAAAGGAACTATCGGCAATTAAGAAATGCTATAAACAGGAAGTGCAAACTGGCGAAAGAAGAGTGGATTAAAGAAAAGTGTTCAGAAGTGGAAAGAGAAATGAACATTGGTAAAATAGACGGAGCATACAGGAAAGTTAAGGAAAATTTTGGGGTACATAAATTAAAATCTAATAATGTGTTAAACAAAGATGGTACACCTATATATAATACGAAAGGTAAAGTCGATAGATGGGTGGAATATATTGAAGAGTTATACGGAGGAAATGAATTAGAAAATGGTTTTATAGAGGAAGAAGAGGAAGTTGAGGAGGATGAAATGGGAGAAACAATACTGAGATCTGAATTTAAGAGAGCATTAAAAGATTTAAATGGCAGGAAGGCTCCTGGAATAGACGGAATACCTGTAGAATTACTGCGCAGTGCAGGGGAGGAGGCGATTGATAGATTATACAAACTGGTGTGTAATATTTATGAAAAAGGGGAATTTCCGTCAGACTTCAAAAAAAGTGTTATAGTAATGATACCAAAGAAATCAGGGGCAGATAAATGTGAAGAATACAGAACAATTAGTTTAACTAGTCATGCATCAAAAATCTTAACTAGAATTCTATACAGAAGAATTGAGAGGAGAGTGGAGGAAGTGTTAGGAGAAGACCAATTTGGTTTCAGGAAAAGTATAGGGACACGGGAAGCAATTTTAGGCCTCAGATTAATAGTAGAAGGAAGATTACAGAAAAACAAACCAACATACTTGGCGTTTATAGACCTAGAAAAGGCATTCGATAACGTAGACTGGAATAAAATGTTCAGCATTTTAAAAAAATTAGGGTTCAAATACAGAGATAGAAGAACAATTGCTAACATGTACAGGAACCAAACAGCAACAGTAGCAATTGAAGAACATAAGAAAGAAGCCATAATAAGAAAGGGAGTCCGACAAGGATGTTCTCTATCTCCGTTACTTTTTAATCTTTACATGGAACTAGCAGTTAATGATGTTAAAGAACAATTTAGATTCGGAGTAACAGTACAAGGTGAAAAGATAAAGATGCTACGATTTGCTGATGATATAGTAATTCTAGCCGAGAATAAAAAGGATTTAGAAGAAACAATGAACGGCATAGATGAAGTCCTACGCAAGAACTATCGCATGAAAATAAACAAGAACAAAACAAAAGTAATGAAATGTAGTAGAAATAACAAAGATGGACCACTGAATGTGAAAATAGGAGGAGAAAAGATTATGGAGGTAGAAGAATTTTGTTATTTGGGAAGTAGAATTACTAAAGATGGACGAAGCAGGAGCGATATAAAATGCCGAATAGCACAAGCTAAACGAGCCTTCAGTAAGAAATATAAGTTGTTTACATCAAAAATTAATTTAAATGTCAGGAAAAGATTTTTGAAAGTGTATGTTTGGAGTGTCGCTTTATATGGAAGTGAAACTTGGACAATCGGAGTATCTGAGAAGAAAAGGTTAGAAGCTTTTGAAATGTGGTGCTATAGGAGAATGTTAAAAATCAGGTGGGTGGATAAAGTGACAAATGAGGAGGTATTGCGGCAAATAGATGAAGAAAGAAGCATTTGGAAAAATATAGTTAAAAGAAGAGACAGACTTATAGGCCACATACTAAGGCATCCTGGAATAGTCGCTTTAATTTTGGAAGGACAGGTAGAAGGGAAAAATTGTGTAGGCAGGCCACGTTTGGAATATGTAAAACAAATTGTTAGGGATGTAGGATGTAGAGGGTATACTGAAATGAAACGACTAGCACTAGATAGGGAATCTTGGAGGGCTGCATCAAACCAGTCAAGTGACTGAAGACAAAAAAAAAAAAAAAAAAAAAAAGAAAGATTTTAATTCAGGAAAAAATTGCCCATTAAAAAAAAACCAGAATGAACGAAAAAAAATATATATTTAAAAACATTACATAAATTATTGAATAAATTTCATCTTTAATTTTTTTTTGTCGGTTAGAGTTTGTTAAAAGAAAATCTTAATCTATTTAGTCAAAACATTTTATTCAAGTTGTGACAATTTAAATTTAATGAGATAATCTAACAAATTTAAATTTTCATTTCATTCTTCCTAGCTCTGAGAAATTTCTTACGACATACTTAATTAACAACTAAGTTTTTGATTTTCCTTTTTGTTGTTGTAATTTTCAGTTATATCATCATTTTTACAGTGGGCTTTATTAATTAGTGTTAATATGCAAAGCTGGTGAATGCAGTTATTACATCAGTAAATAAACCGAGTCACGTTTCTAATTGCTTGTAAAATATATGTTACTATGTATTCTTCAAGTCTAATGTAGATAACGAGTTATGTGTGAAGGTCTTTTGCGTGCATTTTATGCATATTTACTTGTCTAGTAAATACTTTGAACCCCGTCACGATACACCTACTGAAATCTTGACTGACGCCATATATTGTATTGGCTCATCGTGAATTTCATGTTATATGGATTACGTTTAGTGAAGTTGATAATAATTACTTCAGTAGTCTTAAATACTAATTAAAATCGAATGTAATACTGGCGTAATTGATTTAATTAAAATTATTTCCGACACGATGTTATTATCCGTATGAAATTTCATTTTACCAACCCTTATTTATAAAAGGACAGTAAATCGGATTCAAAATTGAAGAAGAATCTTTTAATCTAACGTAATCGAAATATACTAATTTAATGATCAATTATAACGATCATTTTTAATTTCCCACCTAGATAGTACCTAGCCTAACTCTAGTACCGGCCTAACTCTAGAAGGAAAATTATTGTAATCGGTCTAATTTGTAAATATGTGGTTTTCACCGAATCTTGACGTTTTAACACCTGAGGAACCTGGAAATCGAAATTTTCCAGATGTTAATGTTCGTATGTAAGTGCGCGCGCATGTGTGTGTGTGTGTGTGTGTGTGTGTGTGTGTGTTCGATTTGGTCTCAAAATCGACTTATATCTCCAGAACTACTGGTCCTAGTTTGAAACTTAAGATTACTTTTATGTATAAGGCAATTAGATTTTCAACTTAAAAGATCTAGGAGGTTAGGTTGTAGAGTAAGGTCACCCTCAGTATCACGAGATTTCGCATAATTAAAGTCATATTTTTCTTAGGTACATTTGTTAACAATTAAAAATTTTTCTTAGGTACATTTGTTAACAATTAAAAAATAACAATATTTACAAAAAACTATTTTTAAAATATCGCCCCACCTCAAAAAATGCTGTTGTAGTCATCCGCAATGTTGTGACGTCATATGTGAGCGGTAGAATTAAATAAATTAATAATATTTCATGTATAAAAAAGTAACTTGGTCTGGCTGGGTCTCAGATGCCCGGTTGATTCGGTGCCTAGTGCGTTAAGCCTCGCGGCCACGCCAGTCTGCCGACCGCAACAAGCGAAATTTATTCTATGTAAGTTGTGCAATTGCATTAGTTTAGTTAGTACCGACTGTCCCCGCTACTACCACCAAACCCGCGCGATTTAAATACGGTATGCATATACGCTTTAGTTAGTCATTGAATTAAACAAACAAAAAATGTTAGTTTTGAATAAAATTATAAATATTTTTAATTAAGTTGTGTGCGTAAGACGTGCAACAAAACAACCACAATTGTAGGGCTTTCACGGAACGCAGCTATAACCGTGTGACGGCTTTAATAAATTTATTAAAAAATAATGAGAATTATATCAATTTGTTATTATTTTATATCAATATATCCATAAAAGAACGTATCTGTACAAACACATACATTTTTAAACAAAATAAGAGAGTAAGTTGATCTCTCAGAGTTCTTCTCTTAAAATATACACCATCTTTATTACGTCATGCGTATCTAATTCATGAAACTGATCATCACCAGTTTGTGTCTACCGGATTGTTCTAGAGGTAAACTCGTCGTTAAGAGTTCTGAAGGAAAGAATGAAAGAGTATGTAAGTATGATTACGAAGTTGAAATTCTCAGGTTCAAATCCTAATAAAGGTAGTTACTTTTATTCGGATTTGAATATTAGATCGTGGATATCGGTATTCTTCGCTGGTCGGGTTTCAATCAACCACACGTCTCAGGAGTAGTCGACCTGAGTTTGTTCAAGACCGCAAATTTACCGGTACAGTTAGTTATATTACACTGATAAGTCAGTAATAACTTAATTTTTGATGCGCCTATAAATAAAAGTATTAAAAAAAAATTTTATGTTTAAATATAACAACGAAAATACGTTAGGAATTCTCTTGATGTAACTGACGAAAAGATTTCTTATCACATAATAAATAGAATATTTTTACATACACAAAAATAAATTATTATTTATTCAATTAATAATAGATTATTCTATTAGAAAAGAAAAAAAAACAGTACAAACTAATAAAATAACTTATTTAATAGCTTTTCACTTAATTTAAAATCAATTATAAATTTATTTATATTAAAATAATTTCTTATTGTTTATGATGTAAGCATCATTTTTTTTTTTATCCATAACATTACAGTCTAGTAATCAAAACGAAATGTTAATTTTCTTATAAATGAAAGACATAAAAAAGTCACGTAGGCGGCATTGTATGATGTATTATATTATAATACTATTATGTAACACTTATGTTTTTGTTATGCATTAAAGACATAATTTTATATTATTCTTTCTCGACTACAAAAAATAAAAAAATATATATATTTATTTATATAATGAAAAAAAAATGATAGATAAAATACTATATGCAGCTTACAACATGAAAGTTACTGATAACCTTTTGAATACTTTAGTGTCTTTTGTTATTTGTTATCTACTAAACACACAAAAGAAAATGATTCCTTTTCTGTTCTGTTATTAAAGAATTAAATATTCTTTCTAATATATAAATATAAAATTGTTTCTAAAAGAAAAAAAACATTTTTTTTTTTTTTTTAGTCGTAACCTTACATTATAATGGTAATATAAAGTGCGTGATGTGTATTTTAATTCGAGAATATTAAAATAAAAAATAGATAAATAAAACCAGATATTATTCTATTGTCTTGTTTCTTTCCTGTAAAAAACAAATACGAGTAGATAAAATAAAATGAAATGTTTGTAAGAAGAGTCTAGGAAAATTTTATGTTGAAATATGTTTAAATATAACAATGAAAATACGTTAGGAATGATTTCTGTTGATGTAACTGACGAAAAGATTTCTTTCTTATAAACTTAGATCTTAAAGATTTGTTTTTGAAAATTATTTTTTCTTCCGCTTCTCTCCCTGGGAGGATCCGCATCCAAGGAACTAATTCTCTTCCCGGGAGAGTGTCCTTCCACTCTAACGGACCTCCCCAGCTACCGGCAGTATGTCCAGTATGGCAGGACGGCCCGCCGGTTCTGGATCTTTTGCGAACAGCATACCTCCAACCCTCAGCAGGGGGGCTAGGCCCAACTACGCTGTCCCCAGGGCCCCTGCCTTAGGCCGTGTCTATCATTCCAGCTGTTTTTTTTGTTTTTGTTTTTTTCCTGTTATCGCCTACTGGCCATCCCATATCTCCAAATCATAAAGGCTACCACATTACGTGCGGACAGGAAACTCAGCTACATATCTAGCCGCAACGCATCCCACCTGTCACAACCAAGGAAAATGTGATCCGGGAAGTCACTTTCCCCCATAGTAGACACAATTAATGAAGTCTCGCCTCCGAAAACGATGTAGGTATTCTCCACATCCACCATGTACAGACAATAACTGAGTGAAATGATATATCATCTCCCCAATCTTCCTGTCAATCTAGTTTTTGAAAATCTTAGGATACTGGTATATTTAATCACGAAAGAAATAATGATTATAAATTTTTTAATATGTACTAAATTTTGGAACTATTAGTTGTAGCTGTAAAATGGTGGGAAGTTTAGATAAAACTTTCAATAAATTACATCTTTAATGGTTTTTCTAAAAAAAATACAATTTTATACATTAAAAACTACTATTTTAACGATTAACATTGAATGCATTAGTTTATAACCTCAACAGTTGTCACTAACTAAAAAAAAAAAAAAAAAAAAAAAAAAAACAACTTATAACCTTTCCCAAAAATAAGAATCAGACCAAGCTAGGCTTACTGAAAAAAATGATGAGTGAGGTAGTTTCTTGATTAAGCCAAATACATTATGGTATTATCAGCATCATGTTATATTCAGTTCTATAAGTAAAATTTCATTCTGTTTACCACAAGAACTGGCTGTATAATCTACTATTATTACTACTAGAAAAACAACTTTGATAGATGCCTCTTGAATCTGGTGTTTTGCATGCATCACACAAATTTGGAACACTGAGATAGATAGAGCAAAGGAACAAATTAATTTGTCGGTTTCAGTTATGAAACAACGAAAAACTCCACTGTAAATCAGTTGGTTAAAACTCAGTAGCTGTAAAATTTTTTTTGATAAAAGTTACGTCTACTAATCACTGAAGAAAAATAATTTTCTTACTATGTTAGAGTGGTAGCATCTTTGTGTTTCATCTGGTAAATTTGTGAATCTGTTTCTTGATTTTTAATTAAATCAAGAGGACTTTGAATAAATCTAATTGTAGGATAAAACTGTCGTTGTTGCGATCAAAACTTTGTTTTGTTGGTATGAGATTAATATTTTTGGTGTTTAAAGACTCACTCAAGTATCTGAATGCACAGTCTAATTAAAGTTAGATGTAGGAAGTGTTTTTGTATGAAACTTATGGTGTTAGAGGAAAGCGCGGAGATCGCGCTTTCGGAAATAAATTAATTAAAGGTTGTAAGTTATGGTAGGTGACCGTGGATGAAAGAGCTCATATGAAGGCGATAGTAAGTTATGTAAATATACTGATTGAAATGTTTGCCGAAGCATTTGCATCGCTGGTATCTCGAGAGGGGCCAAACTGATGACTCTGTTGTGTTATCAAGTTTAAAGGTCTAAAATAAAACTTGTAGTAAAACCCATTACAGCTAGGAACGGAGCTGGTGATGTGGCGGCCGGGATTGTCACAATGCGGGTGTCTTTCCTTACGAGGCTCAGAATGGATGTCCTTTCATCCATTGATTTTGGTTTCGAGTCCAGTTTTTGGGTTCGAAGTATATTTTTCACACCAATAAAATTGTTCATTTTTTTTAGTTTCTTGTCAGTTTCCGTAAATGAAAAACATGTCAAACTCAACTCGCCTTGTCCCAGAAAAAGACGGGCGTAAAGTACTGAAATAATTGAATTAAAGCGATTTTTGTGAAACTACGAAAATTTCAATTTTAAAAGACGTAGCGAATCAAGTGTTTGATGAAAAAAAGTTGTATATTCCAATTTGATTACATATTATCTCTCTTTAGTATAACATAAAAAGAACTAGTGCTGCACTCTCTTCTAGATTAAAATTTCTTTTTGTTTGTTAGTATGTAAAGGTACTGTAAATTATTATTTATCTTCATAATTTATTAATTTTCTTTTTATGGTTATTGTAATTTTATTTTGAGTTTAAAAATAATGTATAATAAAACTTTCTACATTTCCCTCCAAAAATAAATATTTCATATAATTCCTAAATAAGAGAAAAATAGTTGTGATAATTCACTCTCTGCATAAACATATAAATATTTATATACAGGCTGATTACAAATGATTCATCGGATTTTAATAATCTGTACTTAAAAAAGTAGTACACGTAACATTATGAATGATATATGAAAATAAACAAAAAAACTTTCCAAGCATCAGGTTAGGTTTAAATTGGTCGCCGACAGGTAGCAGCACAAGCTCAGTTTTTAAAATGGCGTCTATGCAACAGAAATAATTCTATGTCTTAAGGTATGATAAATGTTTATCCGTTGTTACCGTGCAGCGTTTATTCCTAAGACGGTTTGTAAAAGAACCCTGTACATCTGATTTCCCTCTCATCAACTTACTTTTACTATGGTTCATATCAGAAGAAAAACTTGTCTTGTATAAAATTATTAAATTTCTAAAGAAACTGAAGAAAAATTAAGTCAGAAAGCAGGATCTCATTAAACAGAAGAAAATATTCTGTTAATACAGTCTGTTTATAGCTCAAAAAAATATAGTTTTAAGTATTAATAACTAGTTCTCTAGACAATTTTCTTTTTAGCAAATTGGGTTATATTTTACTATACGAAAGATACAGTTAACTTTGAAAAATTATATCTTACCATATCAATTAATTGATGGAAAGGATTGATTTTTATTAAATTATAACGTTATTTCAATTTATTTGATGAAAAAATGTGGAAATTAAACGCTAAATTTGCATAAATATATCCGTTTACGTTCGTTTTTCTGGTAGTTAATGTTTAGCCTTCCATACTGTTCAAAAAAACTGAAAAATAAATATTTAAATGTGCTTAAAAATGGAGTTCTGTTTGTACCTTTGATTTTAGTATGGCAACCAAATTAAAAAAAAAAATTGCGCAGTTCTGCGCAAGATGACCGACTTTTTGTTGTTTCATTTTTATAATATTTTTTGAAGTATAATTTTTTTTTCGCAAAACATGTACAAAACATGAATGAGTAAATTAAAATATATTTTTTCATTCTACATTAAAATATTTTCTGTTTATAAGAAAATTAAATTATTGTAACCGTAATTCGCTGAAATAATTAACAATAACGATTAGAAAAAACCTATACACAAGTATCAAGTGTAAACTCAGTCAACACCGTGACTTACTGAATAAGCGCGTATGGTAAATACAACAATACAAAATATTGATTTTTTTTTATCGATTTATTTTTCATAAGCTCAAATTGAGGTTATGTTGTCTGTTGTCGACATTAAATTGAGCGTAACTCAAGAACCGAGTCAACCAATCTTCATAAGATTTTCGCATCCACAACCCCAGATAAACTAGTATAGTATTTCTTAATTTTAATGAAATTGATATAACAGTTTTGGAGATTTTCAAGCCACAATGTTTTATACATAAATGTTATTTTGGGGATTTTTGAGCCACAAGATGTTATATATGATTAGTATTTTTGTATCCGGTATTTTCTTAATCCTCATAACTCAAAACGTAAAGAAAATTAATTTTCCCTCCCAAACCTACGATGCGATCGAAAAAGTATCTCAAATTGAATTAATGTTGTCTGTTGTCGACCTTAAATTGAGCATAACTAAAAAAACGACTCAACCAATCTTTATAAAGTTTTCACATTCACAACTTCAAATAGACCAATGCAGCATAACTAAATTTCAATAAAATTGATCAAGTAGTTTTCGAGAATTTCGAGCCACAAATTTTATACATAGACCTATATATACATATGTTTATTAGAGTTTAAGAAATTACACATTAAGTGAATGGTATTGTCGAACTTCTCATACCTCAAAACATAAAGAAAATTCAATTTCCCCCCCCCCTCCAATCATACCGTGCAATTGAAAATATAATACTCTACGTTTCTTCGAAAAGTCGGTAAAAATGTTACCTTACCTCTCCTTTTTGGTTCAGACTTGTACTTTGTCCTTAACCATTTGTTTTAAAAATTCATACTTAATTCCAAAATTTTAATCAACTTTGCAAAGATTTCTCCCATAAATTTGAGTCTGAATTCCACGTTTACTTGAATTTGAGGAGAAAAAATTGGACAATGACAACAGTAAACCAGCTTTTACTTTTTTATAATAATTTTCTGAAATTCCTTCACATTATTTTCAAATTTACTCTATAATAAATCACTACAATAGTATGAAAAAAAAAACTATGTTTGTGAAGTATAAATTTGTTTTTCTTATTGATCCTTTATTTATTAAACTTTTTTTTTATGATTTAAAGTTAGGTTTGTTATACTTTTTTCCTGTTTAGCCTCCGGGAATCACCGTCAGTTATTGCTTCAGAGGATGAATGAAGATGATATGTATGAGTGTAAGTGAAGTGTACTCTTCTATAATCTCACGTCGACCATTTCTGAGATGTTTGGTTAATTGAAATCCAACCACCAAAGAACACCGGTATTCGAGATCTAGTATTCAAATCCATGTAAACGTAATTGCCTTTACTAGGATTAGAACGTTGGAACTCTTGGCTTCAAAATCAGCTGATTTGGGAAGACGCGTTTACCATTAGACCAACCCGGTGGGTTAGGTTTGTTATACTTTTAGAGATAATCACATTTCACGAATAGATTTTTCTTATTTTTCCAAATTACACGGAAACCTCTAGGGAGATGATTCTATAGCAAAAAATAAGAGAGAAAGTATAAACGTAGGTCAAAAAACGGTTGTTGAGCGAGTTTCGGCTCGCAAAACATTTAGCCCCGCTTTCCGCTACTTCTGCGAAATTAAACGTACAAAATTTTTCAGGTACAAATCAGAAGGTAAATTTTATGCTTTCTTATCTTTTATGAGCTAAGAAATTAAATAAGAAATGTTCCCACACCTCTATCTCACTTAGGTTTTAAGAAACACGAAAACGCTTTGTCGAAAAATACACTTTTTTTTAGGTTTTGAATAAAATATCATTGTTAATTTACCAATAAACAAATAAAAATCTTTAGTTTACATTGTAGAGAATTTAATTCTGAGAAAATTTATGTAAATAACGTGTATTAAAATTAAACTTAAATTTGAGAAGTTCAACTTTAATTAGAAATAAAAGAGATATGATTTTAAACAGAAAAATTTATCTACATAAGTTAAAAATTATAAAAATTAAATTTGGAAGACAGCCTTTTAAAACTTACTAAAAATTTTACTTTTTTTATAACAATAACGTGACAATAACAGCTGATCAACAATTAAGTTTATTACCTAGCATGATTCATTTGAGCGGTGTATGTTTTGTTATTGTTCGTTCAGTCATTCACAATGGATGACACTACAAATTTGTTTTCATTTAAAGAGATAACGGACGCGTTATTTATGATAAACTAAATAAAAATTTATTGGCCGCTATGCGTGAATACCAGGAAAATTGTCAAAATCGAAGAGTACCGGTTCGTAAATTATTTGAAGTTGAACTTCTCAAATTTATGTTTAATTTTACTAGGTATTATTTACATCAGTTTTCTAAGATTAAATTTTTTACAAAGTTAACTAGAAATTTTTATTTGTTTATTGGTAAATTAAGAAAGTCGTTTTATTTTAAATCTAAAAAAATTATATTTTCTTACAAAACGTTTTTGTGTTATATTCCGTTTTTCTTAAAACTTAAGTGAGATAGAGGTCTGAGATTATATTTATACAATTTCTTAGATCAAAAACCATAAGGAAGTACAAATTTACCCCTCGGTTTATAATTCAAGAATTTTAGTACGGTTTAATTTCGGAGCAGAAACCAGGGCTAAATGTTTCGCAAGCCGAAACTCGCTAACGAATCGTTTTATTACCTATGATTATATTAACTTTTTTTCCTATTTTTACTGTATAATCTCTAAAGAGATTGGCTTGCAATTTGGAATCACTCTGTCTAACAGACCTATCGGTATTATAAATAAATAATAATAATGAAAAGTAAAATAACTTAAAAATTATGCATCATAAATCATTCGCTGAATTATCTCCTTTGGCTCATTAGATGAACCTAATAAAAAATATTTTCATCAAATAGCCGTATACGGTGTACTAATCTTATAAATTGATTTCCTCTACCCAAAAAAAAAAAAAATAAGTATAAAATCAAACAATTTTGCAAGCTTGAAAAACTGTAATTTTCAATAGATTTAATTTTAAAAAAACGTGGGTGGATGTGTGGGTTTAAAGAATATATAAAATACCCGTACTGATTAAAATTTAAATTACAATTTTTTAAGTTACATATATGGTCATATGTAATTAACGACTCTTCCTTTTTAATAATATATATATATATATTACATTAAATTTATCCAGTTTGTGAAATTAGAGGTAAAGAATTTAAGCGAGATTTTATATTTATTTAAACGATACCCCGATATTAAGTAGTTAATGAATAGTATTATGGTTTCTTTGATGTATAGTTTATATATAAGTTGTTTGTATGTGTGTGTATTTATAACTTTTTGTGTGTGTGTATTATCATTGCATAAATTGGTTAACTTTGATCAGTGTCCATAGAAATGGAAAAAAAACAAAAATATATGAAGCAAGTTCAGTAAACTTTTGCTTATACATTTTGCTATAGGCTATTCTGTTACATATTGCTTTGAAATCAAAACATTTTTATAGAAACTTTTTCTCTTTAACTTTATACGTATCTAAGAGTACGAACATGTAAAATACTTTGGTATATCCTTATATAAAATTTTATTCATCTCTTTAAACTTTTGTAATATACTATATCATTGGTATCTACTGTCAATTTCTTTTTTTAGGTTTTTCCGCGTAGGCTGATAATAATACTACACACACATTTATATAAATATATATTTATATAATATATAAAACATTACAAAGGTTGAAGAAGTATATAAATTTTTAACTTTTTTTTCAATAAAATTCATTCTAAATGAGATTATATCAAATCCTAAATAATAAATGAATCTGTTAATAAATTCAGACACTGATGTTAAAACAGTTAAGTGGAGCTCGCCATAAAAGGTAAAATTGGGAAAATTATATTAGATAATAGATTTATAAAATGTATGTTCAAATTAACATGGCCATTTATCCAATTTGCAGGGTTTGGATTGTTATTTTTTAATTTATCTGTTTCATAAATTAAACAATCTTGATAAAAACCCGAAAAAACAAGAATTTACCATTAACAGAAGGGCAAAACATCTACTTAGTTTTAAAAACAGAAATATAAAGGTTTTATATTTTAAATAATAATAAATAAATAATGTAGTAGCAGTAAATAAATAAATAGTAATAAATAATAAATAATGGCCTGACTATATTTATGATTTTTTTACCAACTCTTCAAAATAAAGTACACTAAGTGAGCTGAAATTTTACACCTGATTTGTTAACCAACTGTCGGCTGAATATTGCGGGATGGGAAAGTGGGGTTTGTTGTACTATCTAACCAGATGTCATCATCCGATTATTCAAATGAAATATTTGTATATAAAATACAAAAACAGACTAGTACAATATAATGACAAGTACTCTAGTACAGCAGTTGGCGAGGGACAAACTTTCAGCTCACGTGTTGTGAGCTGAATATTACTTTCGGTCGTACGGTGGGAACAAATTGAATTTTCTTTAGGTTTTAAGGTATAAAGAGTACGAAAATATAATACATTTAAAATGTAATTTCCATATATATATCGGCCTATGTATGAAATTTGTGGCTAAAAAATCTCCAAAACTACTCGATTAATTTCATTGAAATATAGTTATGCTGCAGTAGTGTACCTGAAGTTGTCCATGTGAAAATTTGATGAAGATTGCTTAGTCGTTCCTGAGTTACGCTCAATTTAATTCCACAGCAGAAGCGTAACCTTAATTTGACATTATGTTGACTTTGTTTTTTTTTTCCTTCTCGCCCCGACCGGATATCCATTTAAGTATACGCAGTCGGGGAGAGTGTCCATATACTCAAAAGAGGCGTCCCCCACCCACCGGCAGCACGTCCGGCACGGCAGGTTAGCCTCCCCGGTCTTGGATCTTTTATTTTCCATTTGCCATGCCTCTAATCCCCCACCTCATGACCAAGGTCCGGCTACGCCGTCCCTCAGCCCCTCGGCAGGGAACCGGGTCTCGGTCTTTATCTTTTGCTATGCCTCAAACCGGCGGCACCGACCCCACTAAGCACCAAGGCACCCGCAGGACCGACACCGCCGGCCGGGACTCGGTCTTAACTTTACCCCACAGTTCCCCAGGAGTTCCCTCCCTTCTCAGGAACCCGCACACCTCAGCATGCGGGCCCTCCACGGAGGGACTGTCCGCCCTTCCCTAATTTAACTACGACCCCCATCTTCTGTCTTCGTCTTCTTTAATACGGTGAATTTCCCCCGCGAACTTCTTGAACCAGTCCCAATTTTCCTGACTATACACCATCCAATGTTGACTTTGTATTGATGTATTTTTCATACACGCTTATGCAGAGAGTTACATTGATGTTTGTTTAAACTTTATGCTTATGTATACGTTTTTTCTAATCGTTATTTTTAATTATTTTGATACAATAATTTAATTTTCTTATAAACAGAAAAGATATTTTAACATAAAATAAAACAAATTAAAAATTATACATCTTTTAGTTCTCTCATTCGATTTATATTTTATATATTTTTTGTGCAAATAATTATAAAAAATAAAAATAACGAAAAGTCGGTCTTCTTGCGCAGAACTGCGAGAAAATTTCGTGATAAGTGTGGTGTTTTATAAGATATATAGATAAAAAAGAAAGAAGAAAAATAAATTAAATCTTCTTATAAAGAAAAATAAAAAAAAACCTAAAAAATTGATGAAAGCAATGAGATATAAGGTATTTAATCTCTAAGATATTTAATGGAATGTTGTTAAGAAACGTAATGAATTTAGTAAAATTGAGAAGATTGGTTTGGTGGTCATAAACTGCTTATAGATCTATGTTTAAAGTTATAACTCATAGAGAAAAATCTGGAAAGAAAATAAGGGAAGCGGAAGACATGCAAAAAGATGTTATAAAAGGAAAAAATTAACATACTTAGGATTGAGTAAAATTAAGGATGTTCATTTCATATCAGACAAATTTACCTTGAAGAAGTCGAAAAAATACATCCATGGGAGTTTTATTTCTTATGTGAATGATAATCATCGATAATGAAACAATTCATTAATCAAAAAATCTGATCTAAACACCACATGACTTCCTCGTAGCCTATTAAATTACATATACACATTTTTTTTTTAAATGAAAAGTACATAAAATTTTATTTCAATAATAACTTATGATATTTTTTGATATATTTTTTTTTTTATTGAATTATTTATCGTAAAAACGTTTTTACAATCAGAGCTTAATAATTATTAATAAATTAAGATATTTGATGTAAAGAAAAAAGTTAAAAAAAAGGAGATGAAGTCGGATTTGAACCAATGTGCCTTCCCCTTGTAAAATCCAAATATTTTATTGAATAAAATTTTATTTGCCTGTAGTCTTGGAACCAATGAAAATAAGTACCACTTACGATACATCGTTGAAACGCTCGCAATGAGGGCTTACTACAAGGGCTTACTACAACTGAGGGCAGTTAAGAAAAAATATCAAAAAAATTTTTTGTCTTGGCTTTGGGCTTTTTCAGTCACTTTCGGTCCAGTCGATTGCAATCAAAAGGGGAGGTGAACAACTATATGTTATAACAGTCCTAAATCCAAAATTTCAATATCCTACGACTAATCGTTTACGAGTCGACGTCTGAAATGTTCTTTGTTTGAAAAAAAAAGTAAAATAACTCTGTAATCGTATTTGTAACAGTAAATCAATGTTTTAAATTGTTTTAAATGAAATATTTGGCAATTTAACGAAGTCATGCATGCAAAATACTGAAAATTATATCATGATTTGAAACATGTTAACAATCACTGTAATTATACATATCTAGCAATATATGAATATTGCTTCGACTGATGTAAAAAAAAAATTTGGAAATTCTTTAACGAATCCATAAAATAAAATAGTTTCGTCTTAAACTTTGTAAATATTCACCCAAAACTAACTACTATTTTCGCTTTTAAAAGTGTTTTCAAAAGTTTTTTCTCCCTTGTGAATCTATCCTATTTTCTTTTATTTACTTCGTTTTTTTGGAAGGGAAAAAATTTACGTTAATTTTGAAGAGGTGTTTGTACTTGACTTTTAAATTCTACCCTACTAATGGGCATTTGTATGTGTGTCTATGTCTATGTTAATCTCATTCTCTCTCTCACTCCCTCTCCCTCCCTCATTCCCTCACTCTCACTCCCTCCCAACATCTCTCTCTCACTCTCTCTCTCTCTCTTTCGTGTCTGTGTGTGAGTCTTAACTTAGCACCGATATGTACAGATCACTACCGATTCGTTGGTACATGTCAGGTGGTCAAGTGGTGATGGTAGGTGTATTATTTATATGATTGCTTTTCTTCATAAAATAATGAATTATAATGAGAACGTAGGCACTGGAATGTACCGATCACTAGCGGAAAATCCCGATTCTATAGTACATGTCTCGTGGTGGTCAGGTGTATATATTTGTTATGTAATAAATATAATATAATTACATAATACTTGTTATGTAATATATAAGATCGGTCAAATGTGGTCAAAATCCCGTTCGTTTTTGATTGAAAATAGGTTGGTTAACAAAGTGGGTTATTTGGTCCATTCCTTTTTTCTGTAGGGATCTCATTTTAATAGGAGATATTGTTTTTATCCTACAACGAATTTTACAGGATGAATTCAGTAAGATACGAAACACTATTAAAATACACTATTTATTAAAACACTATTTATAAAAATAAATTGTGACAAATTTTGTTGATCACATCTCTTTCGTTGGTATCTAATATATAAATGGTTTGCAAAAAACATTAGCTCAACATAAATATGTTTTTAGGCATAGAGTTGTACGTAGAAAATAATGTCTTATATTGAAGTATAAAAGAAACTTCATTTAGTAGGAAAATGATCGAATGAAAATTTAAACTTGACAGATTGTGTTTTGTTTTAATTTTTTGCATAGAGTTCAAGATAGAATTTTCCATAGAGTTCCACACAAATAAAGTCGTACTTGCTCCTAAATAATCTTTTTTGTAAAAAAGAATGATCACCAATCTATATATATATATAAAAAAGGAGTTGATTTCTTTGAAATGCAAGATTAAGGACCCTACAGTTACACAAAAAATCTAACTCTGCAAAATGTTTCTATTTACTGCAAGGGTGGTTTCATGTTTTATTTTTTACTCTCGATTATCCGTATGTCCGGTTATCCGGACATCATCTTATTCCGAAATTCAGTTATATTTACGAGACGATATGACCAATTTTAAAAATTCGAACTGTTTATTTTTTTACCGTGTTGAGTGCTAACGTTAACATAAATGAGATACGCCGGGGATCATTTGGTTATCCTTTATTTTTCCGAAATTTACTTATATCTCCTGAACGGTACAACCAATTTTAAAAATTCAAAAGCGTGTTTGCTAGCAGTACAAGAGCTAACGTTTGCATACAAAATATATACTCTCGATTGTCCGGTTGTCTTCTTATCCGATTATTCTCTTAACTCCGAAATTCAGTTATATCTCATTTTAAATTCAGTTAAAATTATGAAATAGAAATAATAAATCGAAATGAATAATTAATGTACAGGAAAAACAGATAGTAAAAATCTTTTAATTACAGTAATTTTCGTAATACGCAGTTAATGTGAGGCACGCAAAAACTAATTGTCTCGAAAAAATGTTCAAGACTATAAAAAAAAACGCACATTTGGCTGTATCTCATGGGTTGTGTGGAAAACAGTTATAATTATTTTGTAAAATTTTAATAAATTTTATAACTGAAGTTAAAGTTATGTATTTTTACACGATTACGATAAATAAATCAGTTTTCAAAAACTGAATCTCCTTTTACACCCCAAAGAGCAGAGCGAAGCGATGCCTGGCTGAACAGCTAGTTTATTACTAAATGCATAAATAAGTAAACCCTATCTTTTTAATGGTATAACCTTGAGATGCCTTGTCCGTAACCTCTGAAAGATCGTTTCGATTTCTACTTTCATTATTATTATTATTTTTTTTTTTTTTAAGTAAATGTACAAGAAATAAAATTATTTCGTCAATTTATTATTGTTTAACTAATTTATTTTTTATTAACTAGATAATTTTTTGTAAAAATAGATTAATAGTTATTTATAATAGTTTTTTTAAATGCACTAGGTACATACTTGATGACCTAATCTCTTCTGTTATTACACAAAGGTCGTCCATTTGTAGAGAAAGCAGTTATAACTTATTCTCATAGAACCACTACATTATAACTTATATAGTAAAATATACTTGCAAAATAATTTTGCAACGTTTTGTCGTGTTATGTCAAGCTAAAGTGAAAGAAATAATATACATAAAGACACTCTGTTAGTATTATTACTGTTGTTATTATTATTATAATGAACATAATTACTATTTAGAATTTTATTGTTTTCAATAACTTGATATATCTGACCTACTAACAAATGTATCAATACTTTTAACATTTATTTATATGGGAATTCTTTTTCGTTAATGTTATATGTTATTTAGGATATATATTAGAAGTATCCTGATGATGTAATCATAAAATGAAAAATGAGTAATAAAATCCATAAATTCTTATTTCATTCCTACATTTCATTGAAGTAAAATCAAGATTTTTACACTTCGTAATATATTATTAGAATTCGTTCCATAATACGTCTATTAAACTATTAAGAAATATGCATGATTATTATTTAATAGTAATTGAAATCATTGTTTCACCTTAAATTTTATGAGGAAAGCAAAAATAAGTGATTTATGTTTGCAGATGATATTGTGTTTAGAGTTCGGTCTTTCCAATATATAATTAAACGATGTATGTTCTTTTGGGAAATATTATTCTTTCAATGAAACTTACGGATTGATTGCAATTTATCATCATATAAAATACCCGTGTTCACACAAACACACACACTCGCACTCTCTCACTCTCTCTCTCATCTTTCTCTCTCTTTCAAGAGTGAAAGAGAGATATACATACACCAACACACACGAACTCTGCTTCGCTCTTTTTGTCTATCTATTTCTTCTACCCAGACTTCTAACTACACCAACCACCCGAATAAAGACAAGTGTTAATAATACGAGTATTATATCAGAAAGGAAAGTTCAGCTAGTAAGGAAAGTTAACTATTTAACTTACCTTTATAACTCTCAATTATTTATTTTTTTAAATATTCATATTCTCTAATTCATCCTAAAACTTTTGAATACATACATGCGCGAAAAATACGCAATATACATTTGAATGCATACAAATGTACGTAATTGTTTTTCTTTCTTTAGTTAACATTCCGTTAGTTTTATCTTTTGCATTTTGTTACACGTAAGACATAATTAAAATTTAGTACTTAATATACGAGTAGCTTTTTTTTTTGTAAATATTATGAATTCTTCTCATCCTAGAAAAAGAACTTCTCCCTAAATAATACAGGAGTAAGAGTTGAATAACTGTTCTTTTTTTAACAAAGACTGTAACATCAAATAAAACTGGTAGTTGTTTAGGAACTAGTTATTTACTACATATATATATATATATATATATTTAAAAATATTTTAAAAATTATATATATTTTCAATAATAATAAAGTTCGAAGTGATCAAGGGAGGCCAGCTTCTGGGGGTGGACGGCGGGGGCTCCTCGGAGTCGTCGTTTGTCGATCATCCCCTGGGGACGCCTTCCGGTCATACGGACTCGGATAGTAGAGTGTCTGGGTGATCATGCAAGGACTGTACATACAATATGGCTTAGATCCGGCCCCTGCATGATACGGGGGGTGGTTTTTTACCGGGTGAGAGCCCCGCACTGAAGTCAGTGCGGGTCTGTCGGTGGCTGGCAGAGCTTTTACCTCCCCCTACGGAAAGAGGAAAAAATAAAAAAATAATAATATTTTTAATTAGGTATATTTTTTAAATTATTTTATGCGTTTCGAATGAAGGTAAAATTTTAGTTAAATTAATGAATAATCAAAAACAGATTTCTGTTTACCGACATTTTGAAGAAAAGTACCATATTTTTTTCGATGGCACGGTGGAATGGGGGAGGAAATTTTGAAGTTTCTTTACGTTCTGAGGTATGGGGAGTAAGAAAATACCATTCACTTAAAATGCACTTTCCCTCTATGTGTATATATATATTTAGAGTGATCTAAATAATATATATATATATATATATATATATATATATATATACACACATAGTTCTTTGTATAAAATTTTTTGGATCGAAAATCTCCAATACTACTTGATTAAATTTCATTGAAATTTTCATATTTTGCACTAGGGTATCTGAAGTCGTGAATATGAAAATTTTAAATTTTGGTTGATTCGCTCCGGGGTTATTCTCAATTCATGGTCGACAGCATACAATATAACCTCAACTTGAGGTTTAATTTCGGTCATATATTGGAATTGGGGATTGAAAATGAATTTAGAAGTATGAGGAGCACGAAAATACCATTCATGTATAAAATTCTGTGGCATCATTAAAATTCTTTTCAAAATAAAGTACACTAAGTGAGCTGAAAATTTGCCCCTTAGTCAAACTTTGTCAACCAAACTGTCAGCTGGCTTTTGCGGGACGGGTTTGTTGTACTATCTAACCAGATGTCATCATCCGATCATTAATAACATGATATATTGATATATAAAACGCAAACACAACAGACTAATGCAATATAAGGACAAAAATTCTCTAGACACAGCAGTTGGCGAGGGACAAAATTTCAACTCACGTACTGTACAATATTACTTTCGGTCGCACGGTAGGAACGTGGATGAAATTGAATTTTCTTAGCGTTTTGAGGTATGAAGAGTACGAAATTACAATTAACTTAACATTTAATCTCCTTATATATATATATATATATCGACGTATGTATGAAATCTGTAGTTCAAAAATCGGCAAAACTACTAGATCAATTTCATTGAAAATTAGATATACTGCAGTAATGTATTTGCAGTTGTCTGTAGTTGTGTATGAGAAAATTTTATGAAGATTGGTTAAGTCGTTCTTGAGTTGCGTTTAATTTAAAGGCGAAAAATTAATTTCGTCTATGTTGACTTTGTGTAATGGTATATTTTTCATGCACACTTATGCAATGAATCGCAGTGATGAGTGAGTTTAAACTTGATACTTGTTTGTAAGGTTAATCGAACGTACGTAACGCTTTGTACTCTGAATATCAGTGCGTTTCTGACTTAAATAAAATAATGAGCATGTCGGAAAAGTCGGTCTTCTTGTGCAGAACTGTAGAAGAGATTTTTAGTTTTCCTTTATTCTTTTACAGAAACTCATGAAATAAAATTGCGTACCTAAATAGAAAATTGAATAGAGAATAAGGTAAGATTAATCTTGACATTTTTAACCTTTATAATTATTAGTAAATTTATTAGTAAAGATTATATTTGATTAGATTTATTTCAGTGTAGACAATATTTTAAAAAATACTCTTACTGATGTCTTTGATATTTAGCGGGTAGATGGATAGAAGTTTTGCTACAGAGATGATAATATATGTATGTTTTAGTGGGAGTCTAAATTAATTAATTAATTAGTTAATGGAGATAAATTCACTCAAACTAACCCACTGTTTGTTTTTTTCCTGTTCTCAACTCTCAGAACATAACCATGTCGTAATTCCTCAACCGACCGTATCACTCTTTAAACATACACCGTACCTACGCGGAAATTATATTAGAATAACTTTAACAAAAAAATAGTGTTCTAACACTTAACTTCTTGATTTTTAATAATTGACCGCATAGTATTTTGTTTTTTTTTTATAAAACAAAATATATTAATTATAATATAAGTTTAAATAATTTCTTATGATTAACAAAAATTAAGTTAAAATTAAACATATTACTTATAAGTTATTAGTAACGAAATTTCTCGATAAAAAATTATTTTATCAGCAATCGTAATGGAATGGAAATCGAAATTTTAACGCGAAAATTTTCCTTTTATTATATGAATTTTTGTTTGTTTGACCCATATGCATTCCTATACCATTCACTCGATTGCGATGAAACTTTGATGAGTTGTTGTGCGCACGTCCGCGAAGGTTTCTGAATTAATCTGGACCCACTAGATGACGCTGGGATCGAAATATTCGAAAAATTGCATTTATGGTCCAATTTGGCTCACATTCAGAATGTATATTAGTTACGTGAAAAGAAAAATCTTTGCAAAAACTATACCCGCTAGGTGGGGCCGGTGACGAGATATTGACGAAACAAACAAATATACAAACAGACTTTCTTCTTCCATATATATATATATATATATATATATATATATATATATAAGAGACGATGTTCGTATGTGTGTTCGCTATAGACTAAAAACTACTGGACCGATTACGTGCGGGGAAAACGCACGGGGAAAAGTAAAAAGGAGAAAAGCGAAAAAGAAAAAAGGGGAACAGGGAAAATGTAAAAAAGAAAAAAGTAAATAGAGTAAAAGGAAATAGGGAAAATTTAAAACGGGAAAAGAAGAAAGGGAAACAGGGAAAATTGAAAGGCGAAAATTGGAAAAGGGGATAAGTGAAATAGGAAAATAGGGAAAATGGAAAGGAGATAAATTGAAAAGTTACATTTTGAGAACTTCCGTAATCATCAGTATTTTAATGTTTCATCAGACTTTCAATTGTGTTCATTTAATTTATAAATATACTAAAATGAAGCAATAGCGAAGCATTGCTGGTCTGCTAGTTTCATACAAAACAAAAAGCCTATGAGTTAATAGCTTTCCCGGTCAAGCCGGAATTTTTTAATGGCGAAGAAAACAAAAACAAATAGATTTACTATTCCTCCCTCAATTCTGAATGAAATTATCTAAGTACATAACCAACGTGACATATAATGTATTGGAATCATTTAATTTATACCAGAATGTGATTTTAAGTTGAGAAATTATAAAAAAGAAAAATGAGTAAAGTTTATTATCATTTTAAAAAATGATAAAAAACTTATATAGCTAAGATAAGGAGCGTTAACTTATATAAAAAATTTACGTACTCATTGAGTGAAATTTGGACATACGGGTACCTTAATGTCCGTATCACCCTTCCTTCTTGATCGATGGTGACCAAAATTAAAACGTATCAATGCTTTATACACAAAAATTATTCTGACAAATTTTATATCCAGTCTAGGGAGACTAATAAAAAAAAAGGCTAACATACATACATATCTAAATATTTATACATCCTTTTGCAATTTTTTTAAAATAGTATTTTTGTTAGATGGTCATCATTCCTATACAAAATCCGCCAACATGCAAAAATTAACCCGATTAGTACTTAATATTCCCTTATATAGTATACTATACTGATATACAGCTCGTACTATACAGCCGGAAAAGTAAAAATAGTTTTCTCTAGAATGTTCCAATTTCAAGAGTTGGAACGGAACGAAACATAAATATGCCAGGAGATAATTTATCCCTTTGTTAATTTCAGAACCTGGAAATCAGTCCCTGGTTCTTTTTCTTTAACTAGCAGGTATTTAATTTTTAGTGGCGGTTATATATTTGTTTTTGTTTTGAGCTCCCTCTATGAATCATGAGACCTTGCCGTCGGTGAGGGAGCTTGAGCGCTCAGTGATACAGAGTTGTTGGACCGAAGGTGCAACCATATCGGAGAGGTATCTGTTGAGAGTCAGACTAGGGAATGATTCCTGAAAGAGGACAGTAGCTCTTTCAGTAGTTGTTAAGGGCGTAGGTCAGGACGACTTAAACGGCCATGTCAACATCACTAAGTCCTCTGCGTACTGCGCAGCTGAAAGCAAAGGGAAACTACAGTTGCTTTTTTTCCAAGAAAATGTAGCTCTCTGCATTTTCATGCAGCAATAATGGAGGCGACTCTCCTTGGTAAAATATTCCGGAGGTAAACTAGTCTTCCGTTCGGATCTCCGGGTGGGGACTACTAAGGAAGAGGTCACCAAAAAATTAAAAAAATAACATTCTACGAGTCGGAGCGTGGAATGTTAGGTCTAGTTAGGCATGTAGGCTGTAGGGGGTATACCGAAATGAAATGAATAGCACTAGACAAGGAATATTGAAGAGCTGCATCAAACCATTCAAATGACTGATGACAAAAAAAATTTATTTTGAGATGAACGAGTTTGGGATTCCGTTCCAATCTTTTATAAATCGTGTTTGAAAGATATTTCACTCGGATTATTTCTTAAAAAATTAACAAATTATTTGCATCCTTTTTCCGACGCGATTCCCCTTCACTCAGTCTACTGATGGCATTTCGGTGCTACAGCCATTCGATCTAGGAGAAATGCGCTTGTTAGGGCTCTCTTTTTAAAGGATTCAATGCCCTCCCATCGCGGAGGAAATCGCATGTTGTATCTATAGATGGTTGCCTGACTAGCTATCGTAAGATGAAGGAAGTATATGGATTTTAGTTTTTTGGAAATTTTTCATCTTCTTAATATTATTCCGGCATTCTGGGCCGGGCTTTCAAGAGTTTTTAACTCATATAAAATACTTTAGGTAGCATTTCTAAAATATTAGATATAATAATAATTTTAAGATTTTATGGTTAACACCTAATTACGATTTAGGTAAAAATACCAATTTTCCGATGTAATTAGTCATTAATTTCCACTTGTTATATCAGAATATTAGATTTAAATTTAATTCGTTTGTCAAAGACAGTAGATTAATTGATAAAACATGAATTCACAAAGTTGTTCATTCTTTAAACTTTACGCCATATTACTGTTGTTGACGTTAAAACGGTAAATGTATTTTAATTTAAATTTGAAAATTTATTCGTGTTTAAATATTTTGTTATAAGTTTTAATTACAATTTAAACATCTGTATAATAATGTGTTATTATATTTACAAAACTTTGTCAAATTGCTATTAACAACGCAACAACTGGGTGAAATAATTTTCTTTAGTAAATGCATTAATAAATTACCGTCAATTATGATAATTTTATTATTATTATTATTCTGAGGTTATAACAGTGATGATTTTTTTTGAGTAAAATTTAATTTTTGTTCATCAGACTGTAGATCAAAGTATATTATGTATAAATTTATTTTTTTTAATTTTGTATGTAAAAAAATTAATATAAATATAAAATCTTTAATATAATTAAATTTACATTTAAATTCACGGAATTACAGGATTTCATTATAAAAAAATCTGGTATGTACTTATGCACGCACGTAAGAAGTTATACTTCTTTGACGTGAATAAAAAAAAAATATTTTACGCATTCAAACAAATTTGAACTGAGTCAAACGATTGATAGACGACATTAAATACCATCAATAATAGTTTGAATAAATAACACTTAAATTTAATTAGATATTTATTTTATATAGTTTTTTTTATAAGGTTTAAAAAGTATTGAAGTATTCGTTGTCATATAAAACAAATTTCATGGAATATATTTCGATTAGTTTAGTTCCATTAATTCTTCGGATGACGATTGAATAGGCACGAGGGTTATGATATGAAAAATATGATACAAATAGTTTTATTTTATAATAGTATATTTTATAAAAAAATTTTTTTTTTATAAATTTAAAATTATTTATGCAAAATCAAGAATTTATCTGATGTGTCCTGTTTTTTGTGTCATTAAAAAATATAATTTCACTCATAAAAAATAATATTTACATAAATATAACCTCAAATCTTGATACACAATTTTCACAAAAAAAAAAAAAAATATATATATATATATATACGCTGCAATATAAATAAAGTTTTATGAGTATGAACAACAATATTCACAGTTTAAAATATCCGTCTTCATAAATCCGTGTATTTAAATATACATTTATTACGACTCAATATCTGTTACGTTTACACGTGCTAATTACTTAACTGCATTGAACGACTGTCTGAATTAGACACTACACGCATGTGCGTGCAAACTTATCCACTTGGGCCTGCGTAAATCTTCATGGTGTGTTACATCGGCGCGCGTAACATCCGCAACTTGCTGAAAATACACTCTGATCAGTTTCTCTTAATAAAAAAAAATTGCGCCAAAAGAAGTATAACTTCAGAAATATCTTATTTTATCTATTTAAAACGACGGACCTAAAAGAAAGAAAGATTTATTTCACTATACCTAGATAGATCAATATATTAGATCTGTAAGGTATAGTGAAATAAATCTTTCTTTTAGGTCCGTCGTTTTAAATAGATAAATATTGTTTAACGATAAATCATATATATTATTATTGGGTCAAATTTCAGGATAAATATTTCTAAAATTTAATCTGCTCGTTTTTACTTTTATTAATTACCTTCAATTTTTTCACGGGAATTAATTTCAGAACTCTTTTTTTGGTAAATCTGAAAACAAAAACTTGGGAAAAGAGTAAAGTATGGTGACTATGTCAAATATTGGAAATCGGGTGTTGAACTAGTGCCCAACTAGTTCATCTAGACCAAAAAAAAAATAGGTGTGTGTATACGTACGTGTGTAGTACTGCTTTTTGTCTAATATCTCAAAAAATAGCCAATTTTCTTCAAATATGGCTCAATTATTTCTATATATGGGGCGTTGATCATATTATTTTTTTTTAAATTCGTTAAGAAGGTAACGTGAAAAAATCAATTTAGATTTTCTTCAAAGGTATTTTAGAAAAAACTTATAATAACAAATTTATTCCATACAATGAATACATAATTAATAAAAAAAAAAAAAGTTTTTCAAAGAAATCAATCCCCACCTCCTAAAACTGAAATATATGTTTTATATTTTTTGGCTTTATTTTCCTTCGGTTTAAATAATTTTCAAATTTTTTTTATCTTTTATACTTCATATCAAGAAATGTCTGCATTTTTTTAAAATTATAGTTACTGGAACTAAAATGTAGAAAAACGTTTTGAAAATCTTAATTTTCGTTTGTTTCGGAAAAACATTTATAATTTGAGAAATATATATTTAGTCTCTATTAAAGGAAGATGTTAGATTTAGAGAAAACTTTGCTTAAACTTAACCTATATATGAATGAATTATTTTTAGAAAAAAATTTTCTTAAAATTTATTCCCCACCTCTAAAAAATATATATTCTGTCTTTTTTTTTACACTTAATTTTTATTATTATTAAAAAAAAAAATTATTTTGTATATTTCCTCATAAATTAAAGAGTTATTAAAATCCAATGGCTCTGGCACCTATATTGTATTTCGAACCCAAAATCAGAAGTAACGTTTTCATTACGTTCATAAAACATGTATTTTTTTTTTTGAATATTCTTAAACAATTTTATTTACATTCTTTTAGGGTATTCATCTTTATAAAAAAAATTATTCCTAAATTTTTTCCACAGAGGAAGCCCCTAAATTAAAAAAAAAAATTATTCAAAATTTGGGAATTTTGATGCTTAAATCCTATTTTGGTAATTGGTAATCATGACCAGTGTAGCCTGGAAAGTCATACAATACTCTCTCAGTTTTCTTTCATAAATTCAATTTTTTTTTTTTGTCTTCAGTCATTTGACTGGTTTGGTGCAGCTCTCCAAGATTCCCTATCTAGTGCTAGTCGTTTCATTTTAGTATACCCTCTACATCCTACATCCCTAACAATTTGTTTTACATATTCCAAACGTGGCCTGCCTACACAATCTTTTCCTTCTACCTGTCCTTTCAATATTAAAGCGACTATTCCAGGATGCCTTAGTATGTGGCCTATAAGTCTGTCTCTTCTTTTAACTATATTTTTCCAAATGCTTCTTTCTTCATCTATTTGCCGCAATACTTCTTCAATTGTCACTTTATCCACCCATCTGATTTTTAACATTCTCCTATAGCACCACATTTCAAAAGCTTCTAATCTTTTCTTCTCAGATACTCCGATTGTCCAAGTTTCACTTCCATATAAAGCGACACTCCAAACATATACTTTCAAAAACCTTTTCCTGACATTTAAATTAATTTTTGATGTAAACAAATTATATTTCTTACTGAAGGCTCGTTTCACTTGTGCTATTCGGCATTTTATATCGCTCCAGCTTCGTCCATCTTTAGTAATTCTACTTCCCAAATGACAAAATTCTTCTACCTTCATATTCTTTTCTCCTCCTATTTTCACATTCAGTGGTCCATCTTTTTTATTTCTACTACATTTCATTAGTTCTGTTTTGTTATTGTTTATTTTCATGTGATAGTTCTTGCGTACTACTTCATCTATGCCGTTCATTGTTTCTTCTAAATCCTTTTTACTCTCGGCTAGAATTACTATATCATCAGCAAATCGTAGCATCTTTATCTTTTCACCTTGTACTATTACTCCGAATCTAAATTGTTCTTTAACATCATTAACTGCTAGTTCCATGTAAAGATTAAAAAGTAACGGAGATAGGGAACATCCTTGTCGGACTCCCTTTCTTATTACGGCTTCTTTCTTATGTTCTTCAATTGTTACTGTTGCTGTTTGGACCCTGTACATGTTAGCAATTGTTCTTCTATCTCTGTATTTGAACCCTAATTTTTTTAAAATGCTGACCATTTTATTCCAGTCTACGTTTTCGAATGCCTTTTCTAGGTTTATAAACGCCAAGTATGTCGGTTTGTTTTTCTTTAATCTTCCTTCTACTATTAATCTGAGGCCTAAAATTGCTTCCCTAATAAATTCAATATTAATATGAAATTAAGAAAATTAGATTGTTTTTATGAAAAGCAGTCAATAATTTCGTATTTATTAATAGATGTTGATTTGGAAAGGAATTAATAAGTTGTTTTTGGATAAACAAATTCCTATTAGATATAAACTTGATTAAACGAATATAGCATTTCTTTTATATATAGTTATCCTTTTATTTTTAAATTATATATTTTATCTTAAATATAATCGTTCCTGAATAAATTAAACAACTTTTTATAATTAAAAAATGAACGATGACTGGAAAACTGTACACCAAAAACGCCCGAATTTATCGAGGAAAAACGTAAGATTTTTAGAATTATTTTTTGCATATTTTATTAGGGTGTAATATTTGTAAAGTTAGGTTTAAAAGAACAAAATTAAAATAGAGTAGGTATTTTTAGTTTTTTTTTCTTTTTTTAAATAAAACTATTAATAGTGAAATGTTGTTGTACAAGTTAATAAAAAAGTAATTTTAAGAACAAAATAACATTATTAGTTTTTATCATTGTTCCGAAGCTAGTAATTTTAATATTCAGACTCATCGGCGAGAATATAATGCGATTAATATGCTTAAGATGCTTGTTATGTCTTGGTTATATTTCTGGTTGGGTGTTTAATCGCTCGATGTAGAAGCGAGCATAACATTTTTAACATTACTTAAGATATAATACGTATTTTGTTGTTTATTTTACTCCTTATTCCTTAACGTTTAATTACTATTAAAGAATATGTTGAACTTTACTTTGTATAACAGTAATAGATTTTCAAATATATTACCTATTAAAAGTTGATCTGGTTAACATAAGTGAAATATAATTCATTTCTTGTTATTGTTAAACATTAGGTATATTATTAAATAGGTAAATATTTATTATGTATTGTGTTTAATGATTGCGTTAGGAATTTATTGTATAATATTATTGCATTTGTTAGCATTTTAGTAAAGCCAGTTTAATTAGACAGATGATTAATCGGTTATACAGAATATCTCACTAAGAAACGAAGAAACTTTCAGGACATGTTCTACTAGTGAAAATAATGTTAAAAGGTTTTTATAAATGTAGGTCTTGAAACGCTTTGTGTTCGAGTTACGGCTAGCGAATGATTTCGCCGGTATTTCAGCTCTACTAATAAGGAGAAGCCGTACTGTAATTTTTGGAACTCAATTTAAGGAGTATATTTGGTGGTTTCTTATGTAATATGAGCTGGGAAATGAAAGAAAACAGGTCCAAAAACTGTAACTTCAGTAGGTGTTAAGATATCCGACGTAAAACACAAAATTTGGTGTTGAAAAACAAGGTTTTTTTAGGTTTGTAGTATAAATCTCGGTTTTTAGTACAACATCTTTGATAAATGACCAATAAATGCGAAAGATTTAACAACAGAACTTGAAGAAGATTTAATTCTAAAATAGTAATGTAAATGTAGCATATGAAAAGTAAATAAAACCTTCCAAAAATCGGTTTTTTATTGAAGCAAAACAGACGAAAAATAGAAAATCGTTTTATTCTTTCTATACTTAATAAATATTTTTTTAAAAGACAAAAACATTACTTAATGAAAATAATTTAAAATAAATACAAAATTTACAGTATAAGGCAATATTTTAGCTGTTTATATTCAATAATTTACACAGGTAAATCGAAATAATTATATAAAAACTAAATTGAAGTGAATGTTACTTTAGAATATTTTTTTTTTAAATTATTGTATAGGTTGGTAATAATAATAACTGGTCATCAATGAAAATTGTGTACTTCGTTTGAATTCGTTGTCATAAATAATCATACAGATAACGAAAGTGTAGTGTTATCATATCGTAATGTAAAAATGCCGTTTCTAACGAGGAATATGCCGATATAATTTTTGTTTATGAATTTTTTAACGGAAATTCTGAATCTGCTCACCATGAATACCAGGAGAGATTTCCTGGAAGACGGATTCCAGGTATTTTTTCTTGCATATATCAGCATTTACGAACGAAAGGGTCATTTCCAACGCGTTCGTTTTCTGTTGAGCGTCAAGTAAATCATCGTGTTAATGATGATCATGGTGTGATTCATCATGTTCAATGTAGCACAGGTACTACTAGTACAAGGTGAATTTCATATCGAACTTTGTTTGTCAAAAGCAAAGTGTAGCGTATACTACGGAAAAAAAATCTTTGTCTTTTTAGCTTGCAGAAAGTTGAAAATTTACGGCCAACAGATTACTCCCAGTGGTTAAACTTCTTTCATTGGCTTCTAGACAACGTTTATAAAATAAATTCGATTTTATTTACTGATGAAGCCACTTTTACGAAACACGAACTCTTCAGTTCTAAAAATAGTCATTTGTGGAGCGAAGACAATTCACATGGTACTGTGGAGACTACTTCCAAATATATATATTTCATGTTAATGTTTGGTGTGATTATTTATGATAAAATTCTGAGATCAATTGTTTTCATTGAAAACCTTACAGGAGATGCATCATACCTTCATTTCTTGAAAAATAATTTTCCGGCTGTTTTGGACGATTTACATTTACAAACTAGATTTCAAATGATTTTTCAGCACGATCGTACAACTCTACATTTTTCTTAAATAGCTACAAATCACTTGAACGTTAATTTCTTAAATTCGATTGGACGTGGTAGACCGATCAATTGGCCACCACGATCACCCGACTTAACGCCACAAGATTACTTCATCTGGGGTCATATGAAAACAATAGTTCCTGAGATAATACGGAAAGCCACCGGAAATATTTTAGGTCGGGCAGATGCTGTGTACATTGTGAAGGAGGGAATTTCAAACTACTACTGTAACTGAGGCTTGTTATTCTGGTTATCAGAATAAAACGACATTCTATTTTTCGTCTGTTTTGTTTTAATAAAAAAACAATTTAAAAAAATTTTTATTTACGTTTTTTGGCTGTATTTGCATTAATTTTTTTCAGAATTACGTATTCTACAAGTTCTGTAACTAAATCTTCCGCATTTATTACTCATTTAACAAAGCTACAAACCTAAAGAAACTTCTTCTTCGACACCGACATTTGTGTTTAACGTCAGATATCTTTACACTAACTGGAGTTACAATTTTGGGACCTGTTTTCTCCTATTTCTCAGCTCAAATTACATAAGACGCTATCAACTATACTCCTTTATTTGGGTCCCAAAAATTACAGTAGGACTTTTTATTAGAAGAGCTGAAATCCGAGCGGAATCTTTCGTTAGACTTAACTCGAAAATAAAGCGTTTCCAAACCTACGTTTATATCAATTTTTTACATTATTTTCACTAGTAGAACATCTCCTGAAAGGTTTTCAGTTTCTTCGTGGGACACTCTGTATATAATGAGTTTTTATGTATTTTAAAAGTTAATATTTCATAGATCACTGGCCATTTGTAATACTCATAGCTATTTATTAAGTTAAATTTCTTTAAATTTAAATAATTTTCTGTTTTAATACATATTTGTTGTAAAATTTTAATTTATTGTAACAAATTTTGTGCGTTTGAAATTATAAAGTACTAGTCGGCCGGGGCTCCGCCCCTAGACCACCAGAGGTCGGATCCAGGCCCTCCGCGGCTTGAAGGGCATTCCGGGCCCCCATGCCGATTGAGCTTCTCTTCATTCGCCCGACCGGCCCCTGGAGCCCCTATTGATTGCTTCGCTCGCCATTACCGTCTAGTCTGGAGGTAGATTCCCCTGGACCACCACGTGTTCGTTACTCTCATGGTTGTGAGAATAGTACTGATAAATAACAATTATAGTATTCAGGTTTTATAGAATCATTAAAAAGAAACTAAACTACTAATGATAGAATAGTAGTAAATGTGGTAACTGAGTACACACACATTTGACAACGAAAAATTCATGACTTATTTTTGTTTTCATGGTGACAGATAAATAACAATGACGTAAAAAAATTATTATTTTTTCGTTTAATTATTATTTTTTATCTTGTCGAAAACTTCACCACCAGTGGAGCTATATTATGAAATATATTTCATAATTTACGGTTCGTTATGAAATTTGAATACAGACTTTCTCACTTTTTATTTTTAACTGATTAATATCTCAGTATTTCAAATTCATTTCATTTAATACTCTTTAGAGCGATTTTTTTAACAGTTAGAGTGAAATTAACGGTACTGTGTTAGAAATTATTAATCTGAGATCATAGAAGACTGACTTATGTATTATAAATGGGCTTCCTAACATGTTTGAGAGATTGTAATAACAAAATTAATTTCAATTTTGACAAATTAAAATAACTTTTAACAGTTATTTAAAATAATACACATTTATTTATAATTTATATATATATATATATATATATATATATATATATATATATATATATATATATATATATATATACACACACACGAGTATATTTATTATTCATTATTATTTTGGTATTCTTCACTAATTTTTACAAAAAAAAGAGAAAGCATAAAGATAATCATTTTTCGGAGAAAACATCTCTGTTGCACGCTTTATTAATAATATTTAATTCAAAATATATCATTTTATACAATTTGTCCGTCTAAAACAAAAATTGAGTAAATTTATTAATAATGAAAGCTAACGTTCTTTTCAACAAAAAAAATTATCTTTTTATCTCTAGAGACAAATCTAAGTTTATTATATACGAGGGTTATTTTCTTTTCAAAGTCCGATCGGTCACGAAATTAAAACCACAGTGAAAATAAAAAATTTTTTATTTGTAACGAGTACTTAGTACATAGTTACGCTATTTCTCTACATAGTCGCCAGTCCGATTTAGACATTTGTCGTAGCGTGGTAACAACTTTCCAATACCCTCGTCATAGAACGGAGCCGCCTGTGTTTTCAGCCATGTTTCTACGCTTGTCTGCAACTCGATGTCTGTGCCAAAATTTTGTCCTCCTAGCCAGCGTTTCATGTGATCAAAGAAGTGAAAATCGGATGGAGCCAAGTCCGGGCTGTATGGTGGGTGATCAAACACTTCCCAACCAAAACGCTGCAGGAGCTATTTTGTTACAGCTGGAGTGTGCGGCCGAGGATTGTCATATAGAAAGACAATGCTTGATGACAACATTCTTCTCCGTTTATTCTTATTTGAATAAGAATAAGCGGAGGGTGAAACAATGGCTAGAAGGTCAACATTTTGGCACAGACATCGAGCTGCAGACCAGCTTAGAAACGTGGCTGAAAACACAGGCGGCTCCGTTCTATGACGAGGGTATTGGAAAGTTGGTACCACGCTACGACAAATGTCTAAATCGGAGTGGCGACTATGTAGAGAAATAGCGTTACTATGTAAGTTTTACAAATAAATTTTTTTTTATTTTCACTGTGGTTTTAATTTTGTGACCGATCAGACCTTGAAAAAAGTAACCCTCCTACAAACTACAGTAATTTTTGGAGGAAATAATGAAAGTAAAATATGGAATACGAAGAACGTGTTTTATTTTACGCTTTTATTAAAGTTCTAGGAAAATGAGTTTGGACCTTGGGTTATTTTCAACAATTAATTACTTGTTTATCATAAACTCTTGAATTTTAAACATTTAATTAAACTGGAAAAATTGTAAACTGTTTTAAACTACAAGTAGACATATTTGCTACTGTTATTATTATTTTACCTTTCATTTCCATTTATTTCGAGTGTTATTGGCGTTAGCCGAGATGGATTTGATTATATATTTACTGGTAAATCCCTTTTCTTGATGCCAACCTAAGAGAATGTAGTATAGAAAATTTTCATTATGAAAAATAATTCCCTGAGACCGAGACTGAAACTCGACATTCATCGGATAAAAGACAAATAGCTATCACTAATATATAGTGCCTTTAAGAAAGAAGAGTGTAAATTAATTTTAATTATAAAATGTATTTCAATAAAAATAAATTAAAATAAAAAGAATAGCAAAGGTACACCGGTCTAGGCATGGAGTACTTTGTAAGTCACATCTTACCAAGGTTTATCATTGGAAAATTTTTTCCGCGTTTTAGATTCGGGATTTATAATTTAAAAAAAGTGTAGACATTTATTGATAGCTCTATTTATGTAGCTATATGAAGTATAGACATTAAACAAATTTTTGAAAAATATTTTAACTGAAGGGAGATGGAACAAAGGTGCTTAAATATACATTAAGAAGTGGGAGTTTTTTTGGCTGAATGAACCAGTGAACCTTAAAACGTAAAGATTTGGAAAAAAACCGATACCCCATTTTTGACATACTTTCCTCTTTAATATAACCGGAAGGTATAAAAAAAATATAAAATAAAAAACACAATTCCAATATTGACCTGGGTGAAGAATTTATGTGAAACAAAATATTTGGGACCAAATTGATCAAGAGGAATTTTCAAAAACAATTGCATTTTTTTCATCTCTTGATTATGTTAATTGTTCAATTTTTATTTAAATGATATCCTTACTAAAGCATAATGTTTACAATAAACTTCTCGTCTTTGTTACTAAGCCAGTTTAATGTAGAACCAAACAGATGCATTTAGATGAAATACTGAATGACGTAACAGGAAGCACAAATCCTCTCTCTCTTGACCACAGTATTTGTTGTGTTTATACAATAAATCTCAAGAGGGAGTAAGTACCGTTGTTTATTCACAGATTCCCATTTCTGGCAATGACCAGTTTTGAATAGCTCAACAAAGCAAGGAAAATTTTACTACCCACCAAATAAACTTGAATCACGTCTACCGTATTAACAATAGTTATAACCAACAATTCGCTAATAGTTAATAGGTTTTATAGCCTTCAGAATATCTCATATTATATTCTATTGTTAGTTTATGAAATAATAATGTGAATTGTTGTAATCTATTTGTTTACTTAATTCAATATTACTATACTTAATAATATTAAATGAATTTAGAAATTAAATCTGTACGAAAGAGATTACACAGTTTACTCAAATTACGACAAAATCTTATTTTTTTAGTAATATAATAAAATATTTAAATTTTTTTAGTAATAATTTAAAGTAGTATTTTTTCGTAAAACTAATCAAATTTTGTAATAATACTCTTTTAATAATTTTTACATCAATACGTTTTCAATTGTCTTATGAGCAAATTCATTGATTGGTGTTGTTCTCAACTTAATATCTGCTGATGTTTTTTCTTTTGTGTCACAGATCTTGTATTTAAAATCGGTTCGGAAAGTCAGTTATTTTTACACGGATTTGAATACATAATCGTAGATACCGATGTTCTTTGGTGGTTGGGTTTCAAGTAACACACATCTCAGGAATTGTCTAACTGAAACTGTACAAGACTACATTTCACTTACACTCATACATACCATCCTTATTCATACTCTGAAGTATTATCTGAACGGTAATTACCGGAGGCCAAACAGGAAAAGAAAGAAGGATTAAGAAACCGACAAATAAATTGCATTATAAAAAAACACGTTAAGAGGGGTTTCCAGCGAAAACACTCAATAAACCATACATATATAGACAACATAAACAAAAAAAACTCTCTATAAATAAACACATCTGCGTTAATTGATTCAAGAGATCACAATATTCTAGTCAAAAAATAAACCAAAAAAGAATTCACAACATTATTAAACAGATGGAGATAAACTAAATATTAGCTTAAGTCTACGGAAAGAAGTAAAAGGGCGCTAGGCTCCTCATTGTGGTGTAGTAAAGACTATGCCGTATTTATCACGTATCTGATACCGAACAAGTATAAATGTCACTCAAATATCCCATGTTCAGCACGTATTATCGTTTCATCTTCACTGTTGTCTAGGAGATCAACAGTTAAAAAGTTCATATGACTGTAATCACTGTTTGTTTAACTTAATATAATTTAACTTAAACCGAACCGTTTGCTTTCGTCACGAACTTAAGACAACCGAAGATAGTGATGAATTTCTTCATTAGAGCGAACCACGGTGTTTCCACAATGGATCTCGCCAACTTGTTGTAAAAACAATGTCTTTTTTTTTAGTAGGCAAGTATTTAGAATGCGTTTGAAATGTGAGTTACAAAATGTTTTTCCTGTTCATTTGGTTTATCACGTTTTATATTTTATCTCATAATGTTCAAAACTGTTAAAATGTGTTTTTAAGTTTATCAGTAGAATTCTAAACTTGTCTCTACATAGCTTAGAAAGATTTTCGAGTGTTCACTGTATCTTTATTTGAAACAGAGTCCCGTTTGAACAGTATGCAATGTGCAATTACCATTGTGCAACCGAAATAATTGGTTATACTTTATGTTTGTGTTACGATAAATAATTTTTATTCTTCAAATAATATTTTATCTATATATATTTCCAATTTTCTAATTATCTTCTCTAGGTGTTTGTTAATGAAGAATAATATGATCTATTTGATTTTTCAATATCATTGTTTCATTATTTTATGTGCTTGGACTATTCAACGTTGTCTTCAGGTGGTAGTGGCTGAATTTAATAGTCTGCTGATCGTAATTTTAAAAGTAGTTAGATTTTTTGAAAAAAAACCCCACCGGATCGGTCTTATAATTAAATTCATCATCGCAAATCAGCTGATTTCCAAGTCGAGAGTTCTAAGGTTCAAATCCCAGTAAAGGCAGTTACTTTTATACTAATTTGAATACTAGATAGTGGATACCGGTGTTCTTTGGTAGTTGGGTTTCAATTAAACCACACATCTCAGGAATGGTTGACCTGAGACTGTACAAGACTACACCTCATTTACATTCATACATATCATCCTCTGAAATAATATTTTACAGTGGTTCTGGAGGCTAAACAGAAATAGAGAGAGAGGGAGTTGTTTTGATGAAAGTTATTTTTTTTGTTTATTGTTATTTTATACGGCCGTGAAATTTAATTAGTGATTGATTTTTTTGATTTTTTCAGCTTTCGTAAAAGACTAACTTTTTTCCTGTTTAGCTCTAGGAATCACCGTCAGTTATTACTTCAGTGGTTGAATGAGGATGATACGTAGAGTGTAAATGAAGTATAGTCTTGTACAGTATCAGGTCAACCATTTCTGAAATGTGTAGTTAATTGAAACCCAACCACCAAAGAACACCGGTATCCGCGATCTAGTATTTAAATCCGTATAAAAGTAAAACTGTTTTTACTAAGATTTGAACGTGGAACTCTAGACTTTGAAATCAGCTGATTTGTGAAGACGCGTTCACCACTAGACCGACCCGGTGGGTTCGTAGAAGACTAACTGGTTTTTAAACAGAAAGTCTTGGTAAGACACAATATGTGTTAAATATTCATTCTGCTACTTTAAAGTCAGCTGATGTTATTGATAATAATAAGTCATAAGTCTTCTACATTTGGTAAATATCTTAATAATTCATTTAATTGAATTTTTTTTAAAAATTATTTATTGATTAAATTATTTATTGATTAAGATTAGCGAATCTTCATTAAAAAAAGTAAGTTTTTAGAGATTTTTTTTTTTACCGATATTTAGTGGTCTAAAAATAGCTAAAAGAAAAAAATCATTTTGGTTTTTATTGAGTTTAGAAAAGTTATGCTAGATATAATTTTGAACTTTCGTTTTATTATATTAAAGATATTAAACTAAAATCACATTTTTTAACTTCTATTAAAAGTAAGAATAAGTTTTTATATCAAAAACTGAAATGTTTAAATATTAGTTTAGTTTTCGTAAAAATTAATGACAAGGATTGGTGTGTCTCAAAAGTATATACATAGTAATAGTAATAACTTATATTAAAAACCAAATATTTATTTAAAGAAAGTTAAACTTTTTAGAACATTTAATTTTAAAATCTACTTAAGGCCAAGTGTGTAATACCACAGCTTTTAGTGGTAATACGAATTTACAGTTGGTTTCCATTAAAAAGCATTGTACCTTAGATAACTTTAGAATATATTATTTCTTACTAAAATAATACTTGTTTGTTTACTTATAAAATATATTACTTTTTCCCAAGTATAAATACAACTTCAATCTACCTTTTTTCTTGTAGTTTATACGTTTGGACCATATATGGATCGCATTAGAAGAAAGTTTTATTTTGCATTTTTCTTTCTTATTTTGCCAATATACTTTTAAGTGTGTATTCTTTTATTAACTTCATCTGCCTCTTTTTTTAACATCTTTCTTCCTAATTTTTTCTCTTGGTTTTAACTGAAAATTCCTTAATTTTTTTATTTTATTTTTGAAACAATTTCTCTCCAAAATTTCTGCTTCTGTAACATTTAATTCCTCAGATTTTTTTTTATTTCTTAAAAGTAATTATTTTAAGTTTTTAATTTAGAAAGATAATTAAAGATTATTTTTGTTAATCTGTTGTTCTCCATACTTTTTAAGTGTCAGTAAAAGCCTAACCTTCTTTTTCTTTGTTTAATTTTCTTTTTTTTCGTTCTTTTCTAATTTTTTATTCGTAAATCCAGTTGGTGTCTAGCCAAAAACTACTAAACACTACCAAAGAGGAAGTGACCAATAATAAGGAAAAAGCTGAACAGTGAGATAGGAGTGAATCTATCCAAACAGGGATGACAAAACGAGACACAGAGTCCTCATCTAAAAACATTTTCCAATATTTTTGGCAGTTCTAACAATGTTTTCTGGCATTCTAACACTTACAGACGAGCTCCGGTAAGGCCCATCATGGGTAAGAAGGGAGGGGTTTATGTGGCGACCAGGATCGTTAAAATTCGGGTGATTTCCCCTACGAGGGTCAGGATACTCCTTTAGGCTTTAAATTTAATGTGAAACCAGTTTTCTCAAACTTTTTAACCCATAAATTAATTGCATGAACAGACGGTACCCGTTCGTGACGCAAAATATTGAACCGATTACGAAATAATCTTCGTACAGTTGTCGCGAAAAAGATTTAGCACAAAAAGCATGTTGTGCACTTGACCCTCACCCAAATGTCAAATACTAACCAAACTTTTACAATTTTCTGTACAACCGGTTTCTGGTATTGCTTCACTAAATTATAAGAACTTTCAATGTCGATATTTGCAGTCTCGTTGTCTATATCTACTCATATAAACTCTTCATATTTATTCAGAGAAAACGAATTCAAACAGAATCTGCATAGCATAAGCAAAAGTAACTAGCAGCCAAAAAACTAGATATTTTAAGATATGTTCCACTGAACTTCTCTATTACTGATTCTGCCATGGATGAAATTCTTCTCCCATTCATCGTAAAACCTCACATTCATCAATAAAGTTAATCTTCTACAAAGCTTAGTTACATTAGTAACTAGCAGCAATGATTTTTTATGTCATTCTGATTAATAACCAAAATGTTTGAAAGAAACAGTTGAATTATTTTAAATATGAAAACGAAAATCCTTGATTTAATATGTATAAAAGAATCATGTAAACAGAAATCTTCATTCTTTAAATTAAAAAAAATATTTTAATTATTTAATTGCCGGTCAGGGCTCACTTCACTCACCTTTTGCAACTAGTCTGCCTCCCGGACCTCCGCTGTATTCGTTAACCTCATGGTTTGTGATAAATAACAATTAAAACCTGAAAGGCTCTCTTTCCTCCAACGTTTTCCTAATTCATCACCTAGAAGCTCTGATATACTCCTATTGTAGACGAAGACACAGGTGGAGTCTGAGTGTAGCAAACTTGGTCAGCACCTGACCGATAATCACGCTCTTCAACTGTTTCAGAGGACCGAGATAATTTAATTTTTTAGAACATAAGAAATAAGAATATAGAAGATAAGATAAGAAATAAGAAAGGTTACTTATCTTTCTAGAAGGCATATCTTTTTAACTTTTGACAATCCACTATCGACAGCCAAAATAAAAAAAAACCCATAAAAGTTCTATAAATGTGGTAGATTAATAAAATATTACTTATTTTATAGATTAGGTTAGATGATTAGTATATATAGATCTGAACTCGGAGATCGTTTTCTTTTACTTTAGTAACAGAAATATAATGAAGTAAAAGGATTCATTTTTTCTTTAATGAATAAATTTAATATCATAACCCGCATTAGAAATATCGTGACATGGCTAATTGGAGATGACTATGAATCTAAGGTATAAATCTGCATAATTTTATTAAACTCTGTCCAGTAGTTTTTGCGGGATGCACGCACAGGGACGACCCTGGTTATCATTTTATTATATTTTTAGATTAACTTTACGGAAACTTTTATGTACTTCCAAATTAAACGGTAAAATTTATAATACATTTTTATGAAAAAATAGCCATTTTTTTATATAATGCTTTTTAAGAAAAGTTTAAGATAACTTTAAAAATATATATATACAAATATATATATATATTTGTCTTACATTTCTTCAAATGTATATTTAATTTTACAATTCTGATTTTGTGGTTCGAAAAGTTTTATTTTCGAAACGTTTTCTCAATACCACCACTTACATATTTATTTAAAGTTAAAGGTAAAAATTTCATTTACGTTAAATGGTTTTTAATCATAGTATAGTTCAATTACCTCTACGTGTTTTTTTGACATTTCACTGATTTGTGGCTAATGTTTATTCTGTTGTATTTTGTTGCTAATGTATTTTCACTTGTATTCTTCTATTTTAATGTTTTCTTTATGTATTTTCCTCTTGATTTGAATGTTAACTTAATCTTAGATATTTTAAGATATGCTCCACTGAACTTCTCTTTTACTGATTCTGCCATGGATGAAATTCTTCTCCCATTCATCGTAAAACCTCACATTCATCAATAAAGTTAATCTTCTACAAAGCTTAGTTACATTACCTTATTGTATTTATTGTTATTTCTATCATTTTATTATTTCTGCTATTAATTTAGTATATCATTCTATTCGAAACGGATAAAAGGAGAATATAGTGAGGTGATTTTTACCAGACTGCAGAATTGAAATGTCACAGTGTATGCAAATTTTAAACCCAACTTTAACTTGGCTAGCCTACATTTATCCGTACCGTAAATTATAATTGAAGATAATAAAAGAAAATCCTAGTTAGATTATGGAAGATGCGACATTAATCTTTAATTAAAATCACGTAACATTCAATTCCATTAGATACTATGTTGTTAAATACGAGGCTCGGCTGATAAACTTTGTACATATATGCGTAACATGAGAATGAAAAGAGATATTGGATTGAAATAAAAAAATGAATGAAAGTACATTATATTAGCCAAAAAATGCAGTACACATTTTTCAATATTATCCCCGTTTACACTGATACACTTTTCTCAAGGTGTGTCATTGGTGTGGCATTCTGTCACTGAAAAATTCTGGCGGTCTTACTCGTGGCCAAAGCTTCCTTTACCTCGTGGTCGTTGGTATAATGATTACCTTTGAGGTCCCTCTTGTGGTGAGGGAAGAAGTGGAAGTCGCACGGATCCAAATCCGCCGAGTACGGCAGATGCGGTATAGACCCAAACTTCAGCTTTCGGAGAGCCGTCAGAGAGTTTGCGCGGTTCCCATCGTGCAACAGATTTTACGGTAACATAATTGCTCGATAATATGGCCTACTCATTCTTTTGCCAAACTGAATAGCGATGCGTTGCTGGGTGATTCGTCGGTCACTTTGAATCAAATCGTCCATCTCCTTTCGATGTTTCACGTCAGTCACAGAAAATCCGCTGTGAGGTGTTTCACTACCGTAAACCGCTTTTAAACAATGAAAAAATTCGCAGGATTCACATTTTCTGTTGTTAAAAATTCGATCACTGCGCGCTGTTTTAACCATGTTGACATATTGGCCGTAATCGGCTCCATTATAACTGGTACTGAAAACAAATCGGAAAACGGATTTCAACGCATTATCACGGTTTGTATAGGGGTATTTTAGTTATCATGTGCTGCCACGACCAAAATGAATAGTTCCTTTTGTCTCCGTGTAGCACGCTAGTATATAAAATTTATCAGCCAAGCTTCGTATTAGCTGAAAGGATATGATTTAAAATTTTCCAAACGACTTTCCGAACAATAAATAGGAAAACATTTCTAGTTTTAATTTTAAAACGAAATTTCTATTAAAAAGATCTACTCTGAACAGATTCCTTGCATTATATCCATCTTTATTCTCTTCTTTTTAGCCTTCACTGAAAGGGGATTTAGAGTTAGGTAAATCATTACGTAAACAAATTTGTTAAGCGTAACCTTGTATTAATACTTTAAAACAATTTTTCTTAAAATTTATTCCCCCCCCCCCCTGTAAAAAAAAAATTATATCTATATATTCCGTTTTTTTTTTTTATCTCTAACTTTTTAATATTTATTATATATAGTAAGAAGTAATGCAATACTATGCCAGCTTTTTTAAATTTATAAAGATTAATTGGGCAATAAAAGGTTTTTATCAATATTTATAATAAGAATTACTTTTAATTTATTAATTAATTATAAAATATGTTAATTAATTAAAAATCAACAATAGCTTGTTAAGAATATTGTTTAACGTTGTATTTTATTTATTGCTGTATTATAATTATTATTTTCTTTTTTTAAGAATTCAGGTAGTTAAATAAAAAAGCGCTTATATTTGCGTATAATACTTGTAGAATTTTAAAACAGCAAATATAAATAAGCCATATGATGTGTTAATAAGTTCAATATTAAAATGCAAATAAACCTTAATTAACAGTTAGTCAAGGTCATTTTAGCAGTTTTATTTTTTCTTATTTTTAAATTTGTATTATAGAATTATTAAAAGGTATAGTTTATATTTTTTAGAAAATTTATATAATTTAGATATTATATAAATTTATTTAAAATATTTATTATTATTATTTATTATTATAAAATTTAAATAAATATTTATTTTATATAAATTTATATATTTTAGAAAAGTATAGGGACAAGGGAAGCAATTTTAGGCCTCAGATTAATAGTAGAAGGAAGATTAAAGAAAAACAAACTAACACACTTGGCGTTTATAGACCTAGAAAAGGAATTCGATAACGTAGGCTGGAATAGAATGTTCAGCATTTTAAAAAAATTAGGGTTCAAATACAGAGATAGAAGAACAATTGCTAACATGTACAGGAACCAAACAGCAACAGTAATAATTGAAGAACATAAGAAAGAAGCCGTAATAAGAAAGGGAGTCCGACAAGGATGTTCCCTATCTCCGTTACTTTTTAATCTTTACATGGAACTAGCAGTTAATGATGTTAAAGGACAATTTAGATTCGGAGTAACAGTACAAGGTGAAAAGATAAAGATGCTACGATTTGCTGATGATATTGTAATTCTAGCCGAGAGTAAAAAGGATTTAGAAGAAACAATGAACGGCATAGATGAAGTAGTACGCAAGAACTATCGCATGAAAATAAACAATAACAAAACAAAAGTAATGAAATGTAGTAGAAATAACAAAGATGGACCACTGAATGTGAAAATAGGAGGAGAAAAGAATATGGAGGTAGAAGAATTTTGTCATTTGGGAAGTAGAATTACTAAAGATGGACGAAGCTGGAGCGATATAAAATGCCAGGAAAAGGTTTTTGAAAGTATATGTTTGGAGTGTCGCTTTATATGGAAGTGAAACTTGGACAATCGGAGTATCTGAGAAGAAAAGATTAGAAGCTTTTGAAATGTGGTGCTATAGGAGAATGTTAAAAATCAGATGGGTGGATAAAGTGACAAATGAAGAGGTATTGCGGCAAATAGATGAAGAAAGAAGCATTTGGAAAAATATAGTTAAAAGAAGAGACAGACTTATAGGCCACATACTAAGGCATCCTGGAATAGTCGCTTTAATATTGGAAGGACAGGTAGAAGGGAAAAATTGTGTAGGCAGGCCACGTTTGGAATATGTAAAACAAATTTTTAGGGATGTAGGATGTAGAGGGTATACTGAAATGAAACGACTAGCACTAGATAGGGAATCTTGGAGAGCTGCATCAAACCAGTCAAATGACTGAAGACAAAAAAAAAATATTTTTTAATGAATTATCATTTAAATATATTTGAAATCAAACACAGAAAATAATTATATTTTCGTTATAGATTGTTTTTTGTGGGTTTTTTTTTATTAAAAAAATAAATCATTTTTTTTTTTAGATCTTTAACTTTCGTTGACTGTATGAGTTCATATTATCAATTTCTTTTTCTCACACTAAAACAAAATAAAAGAATTTAATGAAATTTAGATAGAAACTGCCGTGTATTTATAATATACAATAATGTATTACTTATCTATTTCATAAGTTAATTATCCTTAAAATTCCGATTCCCCTAAAAAGAAATTCCCAAGATTTTTTTAAGTAGAAAAAAATATTTTTTATTATTTATTCGTTACAGATGAAACTATCAAAAGACGTCTAATCCAAAAATGTATGAGTATCAAATTATGATAGATGAAGCTGTGGATACATCTTGACAAACTGATTTTTATGTAGCTAATAATTTTTTTTTGTCTTGCAAACTAGTACAAGTTCAGCAAACTTTTGATTTAAGAAATAAGTTACAAATTTAAGTTAATTTCAGTAAAAATATATTTTCAATTTTCAAATAAAATTGCTAGTTCTCTTTGGAGGATATCCAAATTTTCGTTTTTTCTTATTATTTATATTCATTTGGCATTAAATTTAAATCCACTAATTTAATTACTCTATTTTTATTTTATAAAATAAGTTTCTATAATAGTTCTATAGTATGTTTTTTTTCCAGTTATTATCATAAATCAAAAACGTATAAACGAGAATATTTTATCGTATACATAGACAATTTGAAGATATTTTTTTAGAATTTGAAAGTCATTATAATTTCTTTTCACTGAATCGTTAGATTATAATGATATAGAAATTTATTTTAAATACATTTTAGCATAATAGTATTACACAAAATAAAAAAGATCGTTATTTTATATAAATGAAATATAAAAAAATAATATAAAATATAAATATAATATAAAAAATTCTGAAAAAATAAATGTTTTAAAAAAATGAATACGTGTTTCCGTTTCAAGAAAGTTTTAAATCATGCTCGGAAATATATTTATTAATTTTTTCTGTTCATCCCTTTTAATATGTTTATCTGGACGTAGCATTCCCAACAGGGTTTTCGCGAACGATTTTTTTTTTTATTATCTTCGTTTATTTTTTTAATTTTATTAAATAAATAAGCAACCTCATTAGTGAAAGAATATCAGTAACAATAGGAATTTTAACAAAAATAACGATAATACTATTTCACCTATGTTTACCAGGAACAATACAAATAATAATATGAAATACATGCAGATTAATAATAAAATTTAAAAATTTATCCCAAAAAATATAGCAGCCCAAATAATCAGCCTGAAGTTAATAATAACATCAGTAATTTCTTATTTCTTTTCAATTTGACGTCATAGTAACTTTACAATCTGTTCAGTAAGAGAATTGAACAATAAATAAATATGATCTATTTAAACCAATATTAAGTAGCCACAGACCGAGTGGTTTGTGACTTAATAATAACGAAATAAAAGACATGAAATAGAGTTTGTTTCGTTTATCTTCATTTTCCAACAAGTAAGTCACGATTCGAAGAAAGTGATATAAACTTAATCTCTCTATGCAGTAGTTGGACTTTCGTGTACAGATCACCTGGCGCACTTCTGCCTCAGTGACCTCAGAAGTCTGTATGTTGGTCTCGAAAATCAGGCGACTTCCCGCCTGACAAGCTGGTGGTATGAAACCTCAGTCACTATAGTGTCATCCGAGAGCAAATCATTCAGCAAAATATTAAGGACACGGTTCTTATCAATTCACACCCTCGCGGGTTGACAAAGCTGACAAGAGAACACCTTTCTTGCGCTTATGTCCAAGGGCTCTATACACAACGCCCCAAGGGTCTCTGTTCCCTTGCTCCTGAACGAAGGAGCGCCAGGAATTACGCTTGGAGGACCTAATGCTATGAAAGTACCTAGCCCTCGCTCTGCGGTAATCTGCAGTTAGGACTGCACGCTGATCGGGTTCACCTTCTCGTTGCGCAGCTCTTCTGAGTCGGTTCATATACTGCTCCATTGCTGTCAAATTCCGAGACCACCAACCAGATATACGTTCCCGGCTATTGCCTCTAGGAATGGCGGCTTCAGCCGCCGCCACCACCGCAGAAGTGAAATTTTCTGCCAGGACATCTAATGATGTACATGAAAATGTGCTGCAATTCTTGCTGTACATCAAATTTCTTACATGAAAATATACATCTCGATTCCCCCCCCGAGGGAAGATCCCTGCCTCGTAGCGTGTCAGGTCGCTACACCACCCCCTCCGTTCCTAGCCAGTAGTGGCTTTAACGAAGGACATCTTCTTGCCCTCAAAGCATGAAAATATACAGCAAGAATTGCAGTATCGTTAGCAAACGTTGTAACTGTGATATCTGCTGTAACTGGCAAGTCGGCCGTAAACAGAAATGAAATAGCACTCCGTAAGGCAGGACTACAAAGTCACCTAATTGAAATGATAATTCAAATCGAGAATTTGTTTTTCAGCAATCTTGAAAAATCACTGATTGTGTTAACTAATAAATTGACTGCCACATAATTTGGTTGCCGATCCAAACGATTTTTATATGGTAGGCTGGCCAGAGAGATTTCCAGTCGAACGGTTTGCAATTTAAAATCATTATATATGACGTTATTGCTTATGTACCAAGGTATGTTTAACATTTTTCTAGTATTTTGTCCGATAGCATTCAAGTATGTCAATATTGGAATTACTTTCTGTGCACAATTCAAGTCCGTAAGTCCAAATGGGCTTCAAAATGGATTTATAAGTCAATAATCTATTTTCTACTGAAAGCCGAGATCTATGTCCTATTAGCCACTACATGTTTTTAAAGTTCAGGTCCAACTGTATCCGCTTAGATTTCACATGTTTTGCTCTGATAAGTCGCCGGTCAAGATGAAAACCTAAATATTTAAATCATGAAAACTTGGAATATTGAAGATAGAAACAGTTGGACAGTGTTCCTTTCAAAGGGGTGAACGTGACGTGCTTAGACTTTGTTTCGTTTATCTTTATTTTCCAACATGTAAGCAACGATTCAAGGAGAGTGATATAATCTTGAATATAATAAGATGCAGTGGATTTTCGTGGATAACAAGAATTGCAGTATCGTCAACAAACGTTGCAACTGTGGCATCTGCCGTAATTGGCAAGTCGGCCGTAACAGAACATATAAGATGGGTCCGAGAACGCTTCCTTGAAGTACCCCTGATTGTATAAAGAACAAATCCGTTAAAACCTCTTCATGCTTAAGTTGAAAATATTTTTATTCTAGGTAAGATTTCAGTACTACATAGAAAACATGCGGTAAAACCTTTTTCAGTTTACAGAGCACCCTACATGCCAAACTTTGTCAATAGCTTGACTGACATCGAGGAAAACCACTGAACAATATTTTTAAAACATCAATAATTATTAGACCTATCACACGCGTAGTATAAAACAAACCTCATTAAAAAAAAAAATCATAGTATATTCATCAATTACAAACTCCCCATCATAATCGTATAATTATCAATATCAAAACACTATTAAATTGTGAATTTATCAAATTCACTTTATTTTTCTTAATGTACTCGGTAATTAATCAAATAATAAACACAATAAAAAAAAATAACATCAACTTCGTTAACCAAATAAACTCATAAACAAATTTAATTTGTTAATTATGCTACCTTAAAAAAATAAAAATTTTGTTATAAAAAAAATATTAATTTAAAAAATTTTATTATAAAATTTTAATTCCTAGATTTTTCTTTTTAATTTTTTAAGCATTCTTTTAAGAGAATTAAATATTGTAATAATTAAAGTAATTAATATCAGTTGACCTTGCCATTTAATTTATAGTAGTGTTGCAAATTATTAGTTATTGTATTTTATTTATAATCGTGAAGGTAGCTATTATTAATCTTTGACCGATTAATTCCAATATTAACTAATTAAAGTTTGTTATTAGATGTAATTTTGAAGGTAATTCGAAATAATAAAAAATTAATAAGAAACGTTTTACCTCGTTTTATTATTACTACGATTTTTCCGGTTTTTTTACTTTACTTATAATTCAAAAACGAAGGCGATTATCCAGAAACGGGTTTTGCTAGCGTTTTCTTATAAAATTAAAATTGTATATTAGTTGTCCGTTCATCTTTCTATTTAAAAAAATAAAATTTTGATTTAATATGCCGGTTCCAAGATGGCAGTAAATAATTTCAAACACCCCATAAAGTAGTAATTTTGTAACTATGTAGAGCCACACTTATTTTTACTTTCTATATACCTCAGCTTTGAAGTATGATGCTGTTTCCATACTTTAATATCTCTTTTTCATTCTCTTTCTCTCACCCCCTCCCTCTCTCTCACTCTCTCTCTCTCTCTCTATATATATATATATATATATATATATATACAGTGTTTCTAAAATGGTGGGCTGGCTATACTTTTTCGGATTCTACTGTAAAAATAAACAAAAAGTAATCTTAGGAAAAATGGCAATTTCTGCTTTGTTCTCTCCCTGTCACCCAATTTATTATTTTTATATAAAATTTATATCTCAAGTTCGGATAGGCGAATCACATTAATATTTGGTAAACTTCTTGGCAATAAAGTTTTAAAATTAGAAAAAATCAGAACTTAAAAACCTTCGCAAATTACAAAATAGCGGCCATGTTTATTTTTCAATCCGTTATATCTCCATAAATATTAGTTTAATAAAAATTTATGTTTTCTAAAATATTAAGCTTTTTTTTCTAACAAAATTTTCCCGCCGTTTTTTTAATTTTGGAAGGTATTTAAGTCCTGATTTTTTGTAAATTTTAAACTTCATTACCAGCACGCTTACCAAATATTAATGCGATTCTTCTATCCGAACTTGAGATATACATTTTTATATAAAAATAACAAAATGGCGAACATAGGGTGAACTAAGGAAAAATTGCATTTTACCTTAGGATATTTTTTGTTCAGTTTTACAAGTAGAATCCGAAAAAGTATAGTTAGCCCATGATTTTATATATATATATATATTATATAATATATATATATATAAAATTAAAATTCTAATATTTATTATTATTCTATAATTAAAAAATTATAGTTGCATTCATGGTTTTCCAAAAGAAAACTAGTAGAGAAAAATTTACTTCGATAATAATAAAAAATATTTTTGATGATAAACTCGGAAATTTATTTTAATGAATTTTAAAATCTTAACATTACTCAATAATATAAAGATATTTCTTAGATTTGATTTCGGATATAGGATCTCATCCATCCTTGGATTTTTTTAATTATTTTCTTTTCTTAGTGTTACATTTAAAATGTGATTTATTCATATTAGATAATAAATTTGAATAAAATATTATAAATTAAAGTGTATATTTTTATGTAAAAATACTTAGAAAAACTGAAATAATTTTCAAATATAATTTTTTTTTATATATAAAAATGTAAATATTAGTAAATCTAAATCAAAAGTTTTAATAAAATGGTTTTCATTCTTAAAAAAAGATTTCTGTTGTAGGTCGGATTACAAGAATTTTTAATCTAACGTAAAATTTTATAGTTTTCCTATATTATTTAAAGTAAACTGCGTTTTAGTTATGGAAGGTTCTGAAAAAGAATATATGAAATGGAATACCATAAATTTTTTACAAGCATTTTTCTTTTCACGCTAGACAGGTATGAGCAACTTGTTATAATGTTTAAATAAAATCCTCTACAAAAAAAAAAAAATAACAAATATTGTGGATCGTTTAAAGGTACGTTAATTCAAAAAGATATAATAACAGTAGTTGATAAGATTTTGTATTCCGCTATTATTTTTATTTTCTTTTGTAACAACCATATTTCCTGTTTCAATAGCATTCCATATTATATGAACAATATATTTTCCTATAATCCTATCGTTATAACATCAAAAGAATTTTAAACAATTCTTTAGTTAAAGAAAAAGTATCGTAATGATGAAGGAATGAAAGGGACTGAAATTTACTGTAAAAGAAGTCTTTAGAAATTTATTTTGAATAGGCTTCTAAGGTAACTCAACTGTTTGTTTAGTTTTTGACTCTATACCATTTTACGGCAATTTACATAAAAATCAGTAAAAGATTTATTTTATAGTTTACGTAAATAAATATTACTTTTATTTATTAAAATAATAAATATAAAATCGTGTAAGAACTGAAATTCGTAAATTAATTCCAAATCCAGTATATAATGTTTTGATAATTGTTATGAAACAAATCTGTTTTAATGACATCCATTCCTTCTACGATTTAATAATGCATAGTAATATTCACTATTGACTTTAGCGAAATAAATTGTTTACAATTCAAACTAAATATCTGTATCAACCGTGTTGATTATATTAAACATGAAAATCGTATGAATAAAAATATTTTTATTGATTACAAAAATTGTTTTTTAGGCATAACTAGCATAATCTGGAACTACCATGCCATGCTCCTGGAACTGGCCATTCCAGGAGCATGTACGAAAAGCAGTAAGCAAGGCTAGGAGAACGGCTGATGCCCTAGCCAAGCTGATGCGGAATCGGGGTGGCCCATCCACCGGAAGAAGGAGATTTCTTGCTTCGGTTTCATGGTCTGTCTGCCTGTACGGGGTACCGGTTTGGGCTAGGGCTCTTAGTACTACGCTGGCCAGGCAGCTCCTGGACGGCTTGCATCGGGTGCTGGCTTTGCGGATCCCACGTGCCTACAGGACGGTTTCCAGCGAGGCCATGTTTGTCATCGCCGGGTGCCGTCCCTGAGTCTCATGGTGGAGGAGAGGGTGATGAGACAACGAGGTGCTTTACCAAGTGTCGCTCGCGATTGGCTTATCGGGCAGTGGCAAGAAAGTTGGCAGGCGTCGCAGACAGGTAGGTGGACGAGATCCCTCATCCCAGACATCAAGACCTGGATAGGAAGGAAGTCCGGAAACCTGTTGTACCAACTCACTCAGTTTCTAAGGGGCCACGGCTGTTTTGGCGCTAACCTGCATAGGAGTGGGAAAAGAGCTTACCTCCTATGTAGGTATTGTGCAGTCGTCGACTTCCCGGAACACGTGGTGTTCTGGTGTGGGCGTTGGTATGATGTACGGCGCCCAGTAGTCGAGGATTTCGGGTAGTCGGTGGCTGAAAGGGTGATTACCTTACCAAGATTCTCGAGTCGGAGGCTGTGTGGAAAGCCGTAGCTTTCGTCCGCCAGGGAGGCGGACGAAAGTGAGTAGAGGTTTAGAGGTTGTCTGATCCCTGATCGTTCCCCTGCATGTTTGTTGCAGAGGTGACCTTTGCAGGGTGGGGCCTGAATTAAACTTAAAAAGCGGGTCCGGTCTCCACCTGGTACAATTGCAAAAAAAATGTTCCTACCATAAATCATTGGGGCATTGATCACACTTTTTTTTTTATAGATAAACCTTCGGTTTTTATATTTAAAAACATTGTTTGGTATTTTATACATCATATACAGAACTATCAAAAGCATCTACAATTTTCCAAAATTATTAACCCCCGGACCTTTAACACAGAAGTGTTTGGAAAATTATACGTTTTTTTTTTAGCCTTTACTGGAGGGGCTGTTAGATTTTAGAAAACTTAAGCAAATTTTTTTAGCTTAACCTAAGTATGAATATTGTTAGAAAAAAATCTTTTTAGGTTATTCTCCACGTATAAAAAATATAATATTCTATTCTATTCTTTTTATAAATATTATATATATATATATATATTTTTTTTTTTTTTTTTTTTTTTTTGAAGAATAGGCACACTCAGTTATGATCATTAGTCCGATGAATTTGATACCGTATGAACAGTCTGATCGGGATTTGAACCCGGGAATTCCGCACGAATTCCCTAGATACTAATTACTCAGTAATGAGTATTACTTTTTTCTTTATCACTTTAAAGGCGATTAAAATTTAAGCAGTCTTTACATATCATAAAAGTTATACTATATATTTTTTTTTAATTTTAACCAGTTCTTTTAATTTATTTATTTTTGTTAAGAACCAATTCACAAAAAAAAAAAAATAATTTAATTGTCCTCACAGAGGACAATGGAGGTCCCAAAATCAAAAATTTTTTATATGGAATTAGAAAATTTAATGTTTAAATCTTATGATAATAATTATTATAATCAGTAAAAAAGGCCAATTGATATGGAGGTCCCAAATTTTACAAAAATTCCGAAAATCTTTTTTTTCTTCTTATTTATATTTAAACGTTTATAAATAGAAAAATATTTTTTAATGAATGATTGCAATCACTCAATTTTTTTTGCAAAGAAAGGTTTTACAATTAAAATCTGCGCAACGTATTGTCTAAAGCTGTAGAAGGGAAAGCATTTTAATCGGTCCAATTTGGGCACATGTGGTTTTCACCGGATCTTGACGTTTTGACACCTAAGAATCCAAAAAATCGGATGGAAATTTTCCGGATATTTGTACGTACGTGTTTTTTGAAGTCTCAAACCTTATATCTTGAGAACATCTGGATCGATTTTGATCAAAACTTGTTCAGATTACTTCTGTAAATGAGGCATTGATGCCATTAAACTTTGAACTTAAAAGGTCAAGGGGTGAGGCTGTAGCACAAGATCACCCTCAGTATCTGAGATTTCGCTTAATTAAGGTCTTATTTTTCTTAGGCACATTTGTTAACAATTAAAAAATAACAATATTTGCAAAAAAAATTGTTCAAACTCGCACTCCCACCCCAAAATTGCTCTAAACTAGTGGCTAAGTGGGTGTACTGCGTCAATAATACCTCCTCTCACCACAAGGAGCGCTAGTACAGTACTGACTTTGTAGTGCTGCTATGACGTACAGCTGTACAAAAAAATATAATATTTAAATAAAATGATAAATATTTTAAATTAAGTTGTGCGTGTAAGCCGTGCATCAGAAAAAAGGCTCTTGACGGAAGAGTCCTACGACTGTGTTGTCAGCTTTTTTTTATTGTCTAAGATATTAAAAATATGTTATACAAAATGTTTTACTCCACATGAAAACAAACTTAAAGTTTGATTTAGTGCAAATTTATGCATCTATTTTGATAAATAAAGAAATTAATTTTTTTATTTTTTTGGAAAAATTGTAAAATACAGTTGTTACTTTCAATCACATAGTGAATTTTATTTGAAAGCTTAAAAATAAGTATGAATATACCGTTTTTTACTTAAGAAAAAGCTGTTAAAAATTCGATCAATATTGTATAAACAAATTTAAAAAATTACCTTCTATCAGTATAGAGATCGTGGCAAAATCCGGATAAATATTTATTTATAATTACAAAAAAAATCTTAAAAATGTCGTATACATATACTCTATTTTGTTTTCTTTACATTGTCACTAGCGGTAACTGTTTTGAATCGATTCTATGCAAATGGAAGCCATATCGAACAAAAGTGAATGTTGAGTGACAAACTGGATGTGTTTTTCTATGATATGAGAATTAAATCGAATCTGTAAGTTATCTACGAGTAAATAAGTATGTATATTCTTTTAAAGTATTGAATTCCTTTTTGAATCACCCGGTATTACAGAAATAATAATCAAGCAAATTTATAGCAAAATATTTGAGCAAAATTTCTGGCAAAATAAATATCCCTTACAAATTATACGTAAAATAAATCGTAAAAAAATCGGATTTTTTCAGTATAGAAACGCTTTTTAAGTGGAAAACTTAATGATTTTGGTTAGTTTCTTTGTATTACTGGTAAAAAAAAGTATACGCAAAAATCGTTTACCTTAAATTTATATCATTTTTCGTTCCGAAAGTCTTATTATCACTTCATTTTAGTTTATTTGGAAGAAATTTCTAATCCAGTTATGTGTTCTGTAACTAAAAAGAATCATCGAAATCGGTAAACTAGGTAAAAAGTAAAGCTTTAATGTATATAAAAAAACATGTCGGTTGAATAAAATACCTTCTATTGTTTGTTGTCGGTCGTTAAAACGTAAAAAAGTTTTTTTTTTAATATACGAAACGTTTTTAAATACTTTCAAATAATTAAGGTTAATATTTTTCTTTTTTTTAAAAACATAACATACAATTTATTATAGAGATTATAATACCGACAGGCTGACATCACATATGACTATTGCCTCAGAGGATGAGATGAAACGGCAATTTTATAGCGTTTAAAACTGCAATGCCTAACCAGGATTCGAACCCAGGACCTCCGGATGAAAGGCCGAGACGCTACCACTCACGCCACGGAGGCCGGCATAAAAAGCATTTCTATACGAAAGTAAAAGTATAAATAAAACTAGACAATGTTTCGTCTCTTACGTCACCTAAAAGGAAATCCAATTTATTACTTCTCTAAATATAATTTAAATACGGAACATCAAATTATTTAAAATATAAATAATCTGAACATTGGAAAAACTTTTTTCCAAACGTTTAATTATCGAAAATTGTTCTTTTTGATGTAGGTAGTGGAAAAATGAACAGACTGAAGTATCAGAGAAATTGAAAGCAATTGATGTATTATTGTATACTATTTAGTTATTAGGTTATTAATTATAAAACGCCATATCTGATGATTATATTCAGTTCAGTACACAATTTTATTTTCAACAAGTTTCAGATTTATACCATTAGTATCTGAGCTACTCATCTGCAGTTTCCATAATATTATATGAAGTAAACTTCTACGGAGGTGTTTTATGTTTTTTGTGGTATAACTCTTTCTCTCTTTTTACTTTTTTCTTATTTACTCCTCTCTCTCAAAAAAAAAACAATATATATATATATATATATGTAACCGTATGATATCGTATTACTGATCATGGTAATAAATAAGCGTAGGTAAAAATTCCTCTAACGCATATAATGGAATGTTACTTTTTCACATATTTTTACTTTTTTTTATGAGGTTGATTGTGTTACTTTTTTATATCAAAATATTCCACAGGAATGAAGTTAAATATATATCTCAACATCCTTTTATTGAATGATTTGATATAAATAATTTATGTAATATGCATCGCATATGGAATAATTTAATTAAGATTTAGTTGTATAGAATTCAAGTTTCTTCATGTGTAAATAATTCTTCATGTATATCTTTCACGATTTAATAATTTGTGTAACATTTTACAAATTTGCTGATTTTACAAATTATTTAATGTGCTGATTGGTTATCTAATTCCTTTTATGAGATCTATTTCATGTTATTAGAGATTTTATATTAAATATTAGTGGAAACGTACTATTAACGAATACGTTTATTACATGCTCTTACACTGATTAAATGTTTACCTCCCTAATTGAGTTATAAAATACAATTAAAAATAACTTATATTCTAACAAATATATATATATATAATATATAATATATAAAGGTATTAATTTAAAATATTAATTAATCTGGGTTTGTTTTAATAATCGAAAATTAGTTCATTAATTCACTATCAGAGCTTTTGAAGCTTCTACGTGGAAATATGGAAATGGAATTTTTTAGTGTATGAAAAAATTCGTTCCTGACCGAGGTTCGAACCCGGAACCCCAGGATGAAAGGCTGTGACGCAACCACTCAAAGGATGTTGAATTTTGAATTTAGGACTGTTGTAATATCTATTTGTGCACTTCCCATTTTGATTGCAATCGACTGAACCAAAAGTCCCAAAAAAAAGCCCAAAATTAAAAAAAATCTGGATTTTGGACTTTTTCTTAACTGCAGAAATAAGCCCTCATTGAGATTTCTCAAGATTTCTGAGCACTGAACCCCCACAATTTGCGGTGATGCTCTGGTGTCTCAGCTGGGAGAATGTGGTACTATTTATCGCTGGCATCCTCGGTGCCAAGAAGGACGACCTGGATCGTCCTGAGTAGGTAGAAATTAAGTGGCTGCCTTCTCAGGCTAGGATAGGAGGACTTGGTTTGTTGAAATGTGTAAAACGTTTCCAGCCCAAGTTCTGGCAGAAAGATTTTAGCCGGTAGTTTGCTAATGGCGGTTTGCTATGACCCCCAGCGGGAGTCCGGCAATCCATCCATAGATTGTATTTCCGCCTTCCACCACTTTAAAAAAAACGAAAAAAAACATTAGTTTTATTCTCATGAAATGAACTAAGTTTTTATTCTGGGTTTTTTATGAAATATTAAAAAAGAATAACATTTTATTTTTATACAACAGTGAGTGAGCTTCTGATGAACTCACAGTCATACAGGAATTTCCACCAATGAGCGCGCAGACAAAGCGGCAAAAGAGGCTCTTTTTCACCCTCCTTTTACCAGTTGCGTTGCTTCTAACGATCTTGTCTGTTTCCTGAAGAGGGTAGTTCATGATGAGTGGCAAAGTGATTGGGATGCTACCATGAACAATAAACTTCACCCCCCGATTAAGAACACTGCCTCACCGTGGAGTTCCTCATGCAGAAGTAACCGACGAGAGGAAGTTATTATCTGCTTTTTGCGAATAGGGCCCACTAGCCTCACTCATGGATATCTGACGACGCAAACAGATGCTCCCCTTTGTGCTCGCTATGACTGTCAACTAACAGTACATTGTGTATTTCCGTGTGCATCCGTGTGTATTTAATCTGTTATACGGCATTCGGTCACAAAATTAAAGTAGGAGTTAACATGTGAACTATTTTAGGAGGTAATGAAACAAAGTTATCTTACGTTTAACGATTCCTTAGAACTCTCCGTTTATATTCAAATATTTTAATTACTGTGTTTTATCTATTTATGCTAATTCCGTAAAGTAAATTGCAATTTTATTATCTTTTTAACTTCAGCATAAAACTAGTAAATTGGGTAAAAACCCTGTTTTTATGTTTGACCCTGTTTTAGCAATAACATTGCTAAATGTTAATTGCTGTAAATGTAGAATATCATTGTTAAATAGCCAATAAACTCATAAAACATTAAAACAAAACTTGTAGAGATTATTGAACAAAACTCGATTCTCATCAAAACGGTGTAACATAAGTAGAATAAAACTAATATAAGTTAGAAAAAATCGAATTTTATTTAAAAATAGCACATTAACACATTTTTTCAGAAAATTACTTACTTAATGTAAAGAAAAACCAAATTCTTTTTGGCGATGTGAAAAAATTGTAAAAGGATATTTACTGTCAAAAATTGCTGTTAAAAAATTTAAAAAAATAACTGGAAAGTACGCAACAGTTTAAAATTAAAATAAATAAATAAAAATTACTTGGATAATAATTTTTTTATTAATGGCAGAAATGCAATAAATTATTTGAAAAATTATTATTTAAAAATTGGTAATAAAATAACAGCTGATCAACGATGCGCAATATTGTATTAGTGTTTAAATCATTCTGTAAGGTATTAAGTATATCGGGTACTGTGAACTGCGCTGTCGTTAACGAAGTTTTACTGTGAATTTTAATTTGAAAGTGAACGGTTTTCAACTTAAGTAATGCCGTTCTTATTTACAACAGAGGAATACGCTGATATGGTATTTATTTTGGATGTGTTTAATGAAACTTCTACGCTGTTGCAGTAGAATGTGAAATACGTTTTCTGAATAGCAGCATTCCAGATCCCGAAACAATTAGCGCGACTTTTCACAATCTTCGGGAAACAGGTTCTCTACCTAGTATTCATATCACAACGATTTGTACAACACGACGCTGTTATTGAAGACATTAATATCGATACAGTTCACCGCAGTCCAGGCATCACTACAATTCGTCTTTCTAAGCGAATCAGAGTTTTGCATTCGATGGTTTGGAGGACACATAAATAAAATAAATTTTATTCTTATCATAAGCAGCCAGTTCAATATCTACACCCGGTAGACGGACCTATTTTATTCGATTTTTCAGGTCTTAAAGCGTAATAAATCACTAACCTTGCCTCTTTATGAAAGTCCTAAAAATTTCAATACGACCTCATTTCACCAGGGTAGCTGAAATCCGAGCGAAATTTTCACTAGCCGTTACTGGCAAACAAAGTATTTTAGGACATATGTTTATACAGACTTTTTCCATTCCTTTCACTACTAGAAAAGGATATGAAAATCTCACGAGAACTTCATGATTTAATCTGTATACTCACATATAATATTTTTTTTTAAATTGAACTATAGTATGCTAAAGGAATGTTATAAACTCCATATTAAACTCTGGTGGTACTGATGGGAATAGAATTTAACAAATAAGTCTAATTATGAACAACCCACCGGGTTGGTCTAGTGGTGAACGCGTCTTTCCAAATCAGCTGATTTGGAATTCGAGAGTTTCAGCTTTCAAGTCCTAGTAAAGGCAGTTATTTTTACACGGATTTGAATACTAGATCGTGGATACCGGTGTTCTTTGGTGGTTGGGTTTCAACTAACCACACATCTCAGGAATGGTCGAACTAAGGCTGTACAAGATTACACTTCATTTACACTCATACATATCATCCTCTGAAGTATTATCTGAAAGATAATTACCGGAGACTAAACTGGAAAATGAAAAGAAAAGGTCTAATTATGAAAGGAATAAGAAAAAACAATGTAACTTATCACTATTGCTTTTCAGTTTGTATGAAAGAAAAAAGAAAATTAAATCTAATAATTCAATCTAAGAAAATAAAATTAAAATAGGTAATGCCAATGACATTTTTCTTTCAAAAAAAGAATAAGTTTATTTTTATAAAATAAATGAAACTTGAACGAAAAGTTTATGAAAAGTGACAGAAAATAAGATACTGAAGAATTAAACATTAAGATAGTGGAGCGTAAACAACAGAAGTTAAAAGATTTTGTTATATAGAAAGATAAATTATAAAGATCTAAGATAAAATCAAAACCAAGCAAGATGAAGTTTGTTACATAAATTTCTGTTAGTATTAAATTTGAATATAAGAATTAGAAAGAGGTATTATAAAAACCTTAATGGGCATTAGCATTTTAGAGTTATGAAATGAGAACAATAGAAAAATAAAGGAAAAGAATGGAAAAGAAAGAAGATATCGTTGGAAATGTTTTGTTACAAGAAATTGTTAAAATTAAATGGGTTGAATAAATTATATAACGAAAAGATATTAAAACAAATATAAGAGAAGAAAAACGTTTGATAATCTTATAAAGAAACGATCTTGATGAGTCATTTAGTTAATTTTAATAATTATATTTGTAGAGGAAGGTAAAAATTGTAATTTATCAAACAATCGAGAAAATATACAAAACTGTTCATAAAGAGTGTAAAAAAAAAACTTTAGAAAATGTTTTAGTGGTGAAAATAAAGAATAAAGATCATATATGATCAGATTCGTGACCCTCTATTGGCCAGTGTCGGCTGGTGAAAGATTTCGCTCTGATTTTCACGCCTTCAGTAAAATGCAAGCCATACTATAATTTTTGGGAGCCAAGTTAAGGGGTAACTTTAATGGTTTTATATTAAATCTAACCTGAAAAATTAAAAAAATTGATCCCAGAACTGTTTTAAATATCCGTTTTTCAGAAATCTGGGGTAAAAGACAAAAAATTATGGTTGAAAAACACTCTGTTTTATGCTTATAAAATAACTTTGTTAAACAGATAATAAACACATAAAATTTTAAACAAAAAGTGAAGAAAAGTTTATTCTCAGTAAAATGGTGTGAATGAAGTCCATACAAACTAGTCAAACATAAGAATTTTGAAGTATATTAAAACAGCATATTAAAATGTGGCAGACTTTGACTAGGTATTAAATTAAACAACATTTTTAATAAAACAAAACAAAGGAATTAAATATTTTAGAAACTATCAGATTTAAAAAATAAAAAATCAAATAAAACAATTTGTTACACATCTTTAAAGCTAATTAATTTTTTTTCCTACATTTGTGTGAAATAATTTATTTCATAAGTTACAAAACTAATAACTTATCCCAAATTTTTGTATTACATTTGAACATCTTGACCCCGTAGGGAAAGACATCCGCGTTGTAATGATCCCGGTCACCACATCCCCCTCTTTGTTCCTAACCCTGATGGGCTTTACCGTATGTCATCTTCCAGACTCTCAAAATATGATTACATATCTCAGTCATCAGTTTGGCCTCTCAGGATAATACCGGTGTAAATCCTTCGACAGATATTTCCATCGATGAAATAAACATTTCATATTATTGCCCTCGTTTCAAGCTTATCCCAAGGACGTACTCCTACTTCAAATTAAATCCGTAACTTTCAAAAATTAACCGACCCCGCGGAAGCACGAACCCCGTTCCTGTCTTTATACCAAAGGGATTTTTATAACTTTAAATTACTGTCTATATGTAATTCCAAACAAGAATGATTGTTAAACTTTAAAATACTAGCCATTAAATCCAAATCTAAATCACACACCATCAAAACCATATGTCACTCGCAATATCGCAGTTTAGACCTAGATACTTAATTCCATAAATAGTAAAATCAAAAATAATTCAAATCATCTCCGATCCGGCCAAGTAAGACCAAGTATTTACTCATCCCAAGTAAGACCACCTGAGCCAATTTACCGAACTCAAATGGTAAGCTATATAACCGAGGACACGATTGCCAAAAATCGCCTAACCTGACTGATAAAGTACCCAAGTGGGTCCTTAGCTATCCAGGATGCTAATCAATATGATATTATTCATTCCTAAACACCCTCAGTTATTCTCTCGAGAGCTCAAAACCATAGAAAGCCCTTGACAACCTGCCACTCAGCCGGTACTTTCCAGTTAGTCAGTTAGTCAACAGATCCACTCGAACCGATGCCCTCAAGTTCACAATCATCTCTACACGCCTGAACTCGAACTTTGAGCAGATATGCACCACATGAAACGCATCGTCAACGACCAAACAATGAAAACACAGAACCGAGAATCCGTCAAGCCAAATCGGGCCACCCCATCCCTAAAGTCACCATCCCTCGAAAGGAATCGTGTTACATAACGATTCGGGGATATGCACGAGGCGACTCGCAATGCCCTCACGTCAGCAAAAATACTGTACGTGTATCGCCCATCTATAGTCACATTCTACCTATCCCGCCATATTTAAAATCCATGATCCAATATTTGTTGTACCCGTTCCGACGTCAGTTCACCCGATGTGCGTATATCGCCCACCTATAGTAACATTCTACTTATCCCGCCATATTTAAAATCCATGATCCAATATTTGTTGTACCCGTTCCGACGTCAGTTCACCCGACTTTTAACGCAACTAGGGTTCACACGCGAGAACATCAATTGGCTTAACATCCGCTATAATTAAGACTGCTTCAAGTTAAACAGTTCTACAGCCGCTTGTCACCGTAAGCAACAGCAGACGCTGAGTCCTCAACAGAATATTGCGCGGTTACTCTTCTACCTCTTTCTGTTTGCCCAGACAGGAGCTGCTTATATAACATAATAGCCTCGTTAAAATGTAAACCCCAATCTGGATGAACAACCCTACGAATGCCGAAGAAGGCATCCCACCATTACAAGCCTTCTTTGCGAATCTCTGAAAGTGCTATTTGAATCTGAATTGTTTATCAAAGAGAACGCTTAAATATCTATGAACAGAGACTTACCGAATAGGATGACCCACCATGAGAACACGTTCTTGTCGTGTTGTGGCTAAGCGTCCCTTCAACAGCATCATGGTTGTTTATTGCAGTTGAACAGAGGAATGCTTTTTAAATTTTCTAATAAAGAATGCGCAGACATATTTTTTGTATGTGGGTTTGTCAGTGAGAACTCACGAGCTGCACAACGAGAATATCATCAAAAATTTGCAAATTAGATGATTCCAGGCCACACAACCTTTGCTTTGGTATTTCGTTGCTTACGAACCACCAGCTGGTACTTGGTTTATGGTACCAATCTATATCTATTCTTTTAATCTACAAAAGGTATAAAATTTTCTTCCTTGAGGTCTTTCTGTATATTAAAATTTTTGTCAGTGGATTTTAGACAAGATTAATAAGATAGATTCCGTTTCGTTTACATTAACTCGAAGTGAAATCACATGGAGTCACGAAAATTCACACGGCTCCGTTGAACCCGGATATCGAAACAGCTTCCACGTAAACGTTTCATGCAATATTATAGGCAACAAAAAATATTCAAAACCGGATATCGAAACAGCTCCACGTAAATGTTTCATGTAATATTATAGGCAACAAAAAATATAAAGATAATTTATTTTCAAACAGAACGTTTCGGGTGCTTCATAATTAAATTTTTGCAGATTAATTTTCCAGATCTATTGGATGATGTTGTTCTCACCATAATAAAGTAGAAAATTTTCCAGCACGATGAGGCAATTCCACACTTTTCTTTAGCCAGCCTAAAATCATTAACAAAACGTTTCCCGACCTATGTTTTTATGAACTTTCTTATTTATTTTCATCAGTAGAACATGTTGTGAAAGTATGTTACATTCTTTATGTATCACTTTGTATATAGGTGAAAGGGAATTTTTTATTAGCAGGGAATAAACAGAATAAAAAATGTAACCTCAGATCACTTTAGAATGAATCTAAAAAAACATTTTTTTTTTTAAATTGTATTCTCCGATACATATTATATATACATATTAGATTATATATTAGATAATTTAAATGTTATATATTAGATAATTATATTCATTTTTAACAAATCCTGAATCCCACTCTTTCAAAAAGACTTCTTAAATTTTCAAATAATGACAACACCAATAAATATAACCGGAGAAAACCTTCAAACTTCTTTTGTTACTTTTTTTTGTTAATTATATGTTTTAAGTTAATGTAATTCAAACAAAACAAAAAAAAATTACCCATATTAAAGAGAATGATTCATTTGTAACAAACAGAAACTTAAATTTTACAATTCGCAATATATTTTTACATTTACATAATTATAAACATGCATGTTTGTAATCCCTTTTTCTCTTTGTTGTTTTTTTTTTATGAATAACATGATCTCATACTCGTACAACACATTTTAAAACAATTGTATTGTGAAACATACAAATGGAATAATATGAATTTCTGAATATTTTTTTTATATATCATGTAACAGTTAATTTCCTACTATCACTCCTTTCATCGGAATAAAAACACATTTAGTGTAGGTTGAACGTTGGTAAAAGGGAATGGTAAATAATCGTGTATATTCTCCTATTTCTCGTATCCGTTTATCAGTGAAAGAATAAAATAAACAACACTGTTTATTGCTAAATTTAATTTGGACTTTCCCAGGTACATTTTTTCTTCTCTACTAACTGGTTTATTTCACGGGTCAGGTTAGGTCAAGTTTTATGTCACCCTGAATATTCTTCATATGAGATGTTATGCACACAAAGATCTGCTTTTGCACACTCAGACGGCGTTTATATAACACATAGATGTTAAGAAATGTTAATGGATTTCGCATCTTTTTTTTTCCGTAGGATTACATTAGCGACATGTTTTTTTTAATCTTAAAATACATATACAACCTTTCATCCAGTTTCACATTAAAAGAACAACTCGTCTTGTAATTTACTTTCAGTTTTTTTGTTTCTTTTTAAATTTTATTTTGTGTAATAATCAGTATCTTTTATCTAAAAAGAATATAATATATATTTGAATTATTTGTTTGTCGACTGTCTAGTATAAAAGATATTTATTTTTGTTTCATTTTTCCAATTAAAATGTTTATTTATTCTTTTCACTGTTAATTTTCTTGTAATTTTTTTATACATATATAAAAACAGATAATTGGGCTTTTCTTATATTACTTTTTTTTTTATTAAAGGTTTGCTTAATTGGATATCCTGGAAGTAAAAGATTTTAAATTAGTAATTATGGCAAAAATTTACCTATTTTTAATCGATTTAACAGAAAAAATTGTTTTTAAATTAACCCAGAGTAAATATAATTGCCTTAATATATTTGAATATTTAGATATTTGCCATTAAATTAATCCAAAACTGCCAAAAGAATTTAAATTAATTTTGTTTTTTGAAATAATTTTTTTTAATATCCTTTCGGTATCGTTGGTCTAGATTTTAATGAAAATTAAATAAATTCTTTTCTTTTATTTGAAAATTACATTTATCTCAGTTATTAAAATTTTTATAAAATGTTAATCCATTCAAGTTTAAAATTTCTGGTGTATTTTTTTGCAATAAGTTTTAGTAGAATAACACGTTTAAAAAAAATTATTTTATTTCATATTTTCATATTTGCTATTTGTTGCACATAAATATTTTAATCTGTAACATTTTAAATAGATCAGTTCAAAAGGTTATCAGTTTTTTTTTTTAAAGAAAAAAGATTCTTGAATTACTTTTTTTTATTGCAATTATTTAAGTGCACCGAGTGTCTACTTTTGTCTATCTTTGGGTGGTAAAATAAGGTACTTTAATAATCTATTCTATTCGTGAAAGTAATGGAAAAATTTCACATAAACATATGTTCTAAAATTCATAGTTTACGAGTTATGTTTAGTGAAAGATTTAGCTTGGATTTCATCTACCCCTGTAAAATGAGGTATTACTAAAATTTTCAATACGTTAATTAAGAGATAGATGTAGTAACTATTTATGGGTTTTGACCTGAAAAATCGACTAAATTGCTCCCAGAACCGTATCTAATGACGGTTAGTGTTTAGTTTTGCTTTTTGAGAGAATTGGGGCGAAATTAAACAAAACTTAAAGTTAAGTAAAACAGAAAAAGGAAAGAGATTCGAATTTTATTTACAAGCAGTACGTTAGATCAAGGTGCACTATACATACCAACTGATGGGGACACCGCATGTTTTCCTTGTACGCCTAATAAATCACATATGTACATATTTCTTTTAAATGAGAAAGTACTTCAAAATTTTATTTCATTAATAACTTCAGATATTTTTTCATATTTTTTTTTTATTATTGTATTATTGAATTGTTATTTATCGTTCATTTTTTTTACAATCAGAGGTTAATAATTATTAATAAATTTTAAAAAAATTGTTAAAAAAATAAGGAGATGAAGTTGAATTCGAACCGAAAATGTGTCTTCCCCTTGGAAGTCCCAAATATTTCATTAATTAAAACTTTATTTCACTATAACTCTGGAACCAATGAAAATAAGTACCACTTATGATATACAAAAGCTCTCACTAAGCGATTATTACTGCAATTAAGAAAAAGTTCAAAATCCAAATATTTTGAATTTTGGCTTTTTTGGACACTTTTGGCCCAGTCGATTGCAATCAAAAGGGGAGATGAACAACTATATATTACAGGAGTCCTAAATCAAAAATTTTAACATCTTACCGCTAATCGCTTTTGAGCTATGCGAGGTACATACGTAAGTACGTACAGACGTCACGCTGAAACTAGTCAAAATGGATTCAGAGTGGTCAAAGTGAATATTTTTGTTGAAATTTGAAAACCAATTTTTTTTGCGATCACAATACTTCCTTAAGTTCGTTCAAGGAAGTAAAAATGAGCCGGCCATTTTCAACACATTTCTTGACACGCGTCTGTACTGCATCTGTGCTGTTCTTAGTTCTTCAGGGTTGTGCTTACGCTGTTCAGCAGCATCCATACCTCAGGAGAATGTATTTTGTATTTTGTATAAAATATTTTTCATCCATCACCAGACGTGAAAATCTGAAGGTGTTATATCAGGTGATTTCCTGGTGGCCAGGAATGTGGACCTACACACCGATTGATTCTGACGGAAATGATGATTTTAGTGAGTGGAAATATTTTATTTCCCTCTACCACCATAAACGTAGAACGTACCCCACCTGGGTTACAATCCGCCAACTGGGAACGCGCTTGATGGAGGACAGAAAACTTCACAAGGGTTATTATTATATGTATGTTTTTTTTTTATTCTTTTTATGTAAGTGATTATTGTATAAATAATAATGCCATTTTTTATACATATTTACTTAAATAATTTGTTTAAAATATGAATAAAATTACAGTAATCGTTGCTCATTTAAAAAACAAACAGTTATAAAAAAGTAGAAAAGGCAAAATCTTCCTTACAAAAAAGAATCAAAAAGAAAAGGAATCCGTAGAAACAAAATAAAGACATTATTGCTTGTCTGAGTATTTACGCTGATGATCTTAAAATTTTTCTCCGTATCAGAAACAGAAATGATCACCTTCTTCCGCAACAAAATATTAACTCTGTTTATCTTTGGGTTATAAGAAATCATATGCCATTAAATTTTCAATGATAAAACATATTCCGTCCTCCCGTATTTACTAATATCGCTTATTTTAACTTCACCTTAAATTCTCATTCGATGGCTACCGTAGATTCCGTCATCGACCAAGCTATCCTTCTTGACTCTAACCAGTATTTTCTGAACATGCAGAAAAGATTGGTACAGCAAAGCGGGATCTTTCTCTGATAAAATGGCTTGACAGACCTTTTGTTGATCGTAGCACTTGCGTCTTAATCCTCAAATCATTTGTTCGAAGTCAGCTTGAAAATTCAACCAACTCCACCCAAAATTATTGGAGACAGTGTATGTGGCAAGACATTGAATTTGTCCAGAACAACATTTTGTTTTGGCTTTCTCTTAAATATCATCAGAATCTTGATAACAAACAGAAAAGCTATAATCAATTTTCATTCTCCCTTGCATGTCGCATAAAGTACTTTGATTTATTATTCTTTCATAAACTAATACGTGGCTATAACCCTGCGTCAAATGATGTACAACTTCGTATTCCCGGATCAATATCAGAATTTTTGTCCTTTTATTTACAGTATCCAGTCTGTTTCACCGTAGGAGGGGTCTTCATTCCGCGGTTAGGCTTCTAGCTTAGTTCCTGAAGGCGACGTGGTAGCTGCAGGTGTCCGTTGTCTTCTTCTGATGGAATAAACTAAAAACTATCACGGGGTGAACTTTACCGATGCAGATGTCCCTCGGGGCATCTGCATCGGTGGCATCTCTGCGGGGCCTGAACTGAACGCTGTGGTGTGCAATCAGTTTGAGGGCGAGAAGATGTCCTCCGTTAAAGCCACTACTGGTTAGGAACGGAAGGGGTGGTGTAGCGACCGGACACGCTATGAGGCGGGATCTTCTCCCCTAGGGGGGGAATCGAAATGTTTCACCATAGGAGAGATGTACTATTACTGGAGTAGACAATTTCACCAAAATAGATTTTTTCAGCTAAGAAAGATTTTATTAATGATCTAGCGCAGGGGTCGGCAACCTTTTGAGTCAGAAGAGTCAAAAATTACAATTTACAAAATTTCAAATTTTTTATAGAGCCACAAAATTTTATTTCAAAGTTTTTAAAGAGCCACAAATGTTTTTCGAAAATAGGTTTATTAAATAACAATTTATTGGTACTTATAGTTATTATTTTAACGCTAATTTTTAAATAATAAAAGCTATAAAATAGATAAATAATAAAATAGGTAATTTATTAAATATATATTTTAATAAAACACTTTCGCGGTAATATCCAACAGTAGTACTTTGTTTCTTTTTTGACAATTCTTATTGACTTCAAAAAAGTAGTTAGGTATCTTATTTGGAAAAAAATAATAATATGTATTTTAAAAATATAATACTTTTATGTCACCTATCTTTAATTCGGTTTTGTATTATTATTATATATATGTACATACATAACTTTGAGAAGATAATTTGCTTCTAACTCTTTTACTAGAAATAACAAACTATACGTCACAGCCAAGGCACTGGTGAAGACGCCAATTTGTCTTGCGTCGAAAGCGAATTAAAACCTACATAGAAACATCCGATGACGGCGTCATTCGAGAGCTTCTGACGGACTGACGACAGTGACGACCCGTGTCACGGGGGAGGGGTGCGGTGAAAAGCGAGTACAAGTAGCAAAGAGAGAATCGGTGCCTAATCCTCGTTAATCGATTCAGAACGATTTTTAAATGTTTTCTTTTTTTTTTTTTTTTTTTTAAATAAATAATATTTGCGTATGGAACTAAAGAGCTGCAGCTTCACATCCAAAGAGCCGTATGTGGCTCGCGAGCCGCAGGTTGCCGACCCCTGATCTAGCGTAAAAATTATGAATTACTTTCCCGTCTAGCGCTATAGAAGAAGGTATAGCTTTAGAAAGGAAAGTATTGTAATCGATCCAAATTGGGGATATGCGTAAATATCACCAGATCTTTACGTTTTGATACCTAAGGAATCCAAAAAAAAACAAAAACCGGATTGAAATTTTCCATATGTTCGTATGTACATGTGTTTTCGGTGTCGCACCCTAAATCATCTTATATATTTAGAACTACTCGACCGATTTTTACCGAACTTGGTCAGATTACTTCTATGTATGGTGCGTTGTTGCCATTAAATTTTCAACTTAAAAGGTTAAGGGGGTGAGGCTGTAGAGCAAGGTCACCCTCAGTATCTTGAGACTTCGCCTAATTAAGGTCTTAGTTTTCTTATGCACTTTTGTTAACAGTCAAATAGTAATATTTCAAAAAAAATATGCAAAATCAAACCCCCACCCCAAAAAATGCTCTAAATAAACTACTGGCTAAGTGGATATAGTGCATCATTAGTACCCCCTCTCACTACAAGGAGCGCTGGTGTAACACTGACGTACAGCTGCTGTAGTCGTCTAGTCGTCTCTCTTATTTTTTTCTGTTTAGCCTCCTAAACTTCCGTAAGGTAATACTTCAGAGGATGAATAAGAATTAAATGTATAATGAAGTATAGTCTTGTGCAGTCTCAGGTCAACCATTCCTGAAATGTGTGGTTAATTGAAACCCAACCACCAAAGAACACTGGTATCCACTATCTAGTATTTAAATCCGTTTAAAATTAACTGCCTTTACTAGGATTTGGAGAGAATTTTCGACTTCATAATAAGCTGATTTACGATGGTGAGTACACCACTAGGCCAACCTGGTGGGTTGATCGTCTAGCTGTAGTCATATCTGCTGTGTTGTAACGTCACAGGTGTGTGGGTGGTAGAATTAAATAAATTAATAATATTTAAAATGTAAAAAAGTATTTAAAGTGACTGCTAGTACCGCTACTCCCGCGCGAATAAGAGCGCTTTATTTAGAATCATTGAATAAAAAAAATTATATAAATAAAATGATAAATATTTTAAATTGTGTGAGTATATTTGTGTCTAAACTGTGCATCAGAAAAAAAGGTGCGTGACGGGAAGGTTCTACAACTGATTGTCAGCTTTTTTAAATGAATATAAGATTTGTTTTGTAATCTGGTTGTAACTCATCAATATAATTGTTATTTTTATTTTTCTTAGGCAGTGTACTGACCTTGGAATATTTTTGTCTAATAATTAAACAAATATATTATTTTATATTAAATAATTATATTTATTTTAATCACTGTAAAACTTCCTGAAATATCTGTATATTTTTTACTAATTAATTTATATTTTATGAGTTTATCTGAATAAGTAATTGTTATTTAAACAATAAAACTTATTAGAATTTATTGCCAAGTAAAGTTTTTTACTAAATTATTATAATTAAAATCTACTTACTGGAACTGGAAATAATAAAATAATATAATTAAAATCTACTTAATGAAATTGCAGTATCTTAAAAAAATAATAATTAAAAACCATAGAAACTGAGTAAAGTAAATTTAATTTACTTTTTTGCATGTAAATATAATAAAAACAGTATAATACAGTATAAACTAAGGATAGCCACTTATAATAGAATTACTTAAAGGCAAGGCTTCATTTAAATTTAAAAATAACATATTACTACATAGATTGATCTTTAAAATATATAAAAAAATTTACGTAATTTTATATATATATATGATAAAATAAAATAATTATAGAATAAATCTGATTATTCAATTTAGGCTTTATGTTTTATCTTATTGAAGATTACTCATATGCCTACAAAATTTAAATAATAGGCATTTAATGCTCTATTATTCTAATAACCTAATAGTTCATGATATTTGTAGATTTAAGGAGAGATTTGATTATGTAGTACTGAATAAGGTGTTTAAAATTTTAGGAAAATGTAGACTTAAATATTTAGAAAGAAGAATTATTTATAATCGGCTCAATAATTTATGAAGAAACATTAGCTTTTATTCAGAAAAGACTTAAAAAATTCGTTGTCCTTCTTGTTTTTCAATTTGGGTAGAGAAGAGGAATATCGGAATCGAAGGGAAAACTTTAGATTGAAATAATTATCTGAAGAAAAAGAATAAAGATGCTAAGATTCCTTAAATCGTATATTTTGTTTTAGAAATACTAAAGATCAAATAGAAAAAAAATCTGAATTGGCTTCAAAATAAAAACAAAAATATAACAATAATCATAAAATGTAATAGAGAGAAGGGATAACGAAGAATTAACATAAAGATTAAGAAACATAATAAACAAATTTCTTTCTATGTTGAAAGTAAAATTAGAAGGTATGGACGAAATAAGGTAGCGATTAAAAACAGACTGAAACAGACAAGAAAAACTTACTTGCAGAAATGTATTCTGATATGATCAAATATAGTTTTAAGCATCTGAAATATATGTTGTGCCTAGCGCTTTGTGACCGAAAAATATCAGGAAAAATAACAGGAAAAGAAAACAGAATGAGAAATAAAAAGAAGCTTTTGAGATATGTATTGTACTAGAATATTGAAAATAAGGTAGGTATGAGGTGAAGAGATCTTATGAACATGAGAGTTCGGGAATTTGTGACAGAATTTTATAATTAGAAAACTTTTATTGGTGAACTATTAGGGATGCACTTCTGCCGGATCGCCATTCCCGTATTGTTTTTATGTTAAAAAAGTATTAAATTAATCAAAAATACTAAATTAATCAAGAATACTAAATGCTTTATAAAACAGTGATTAAAGCAGTACATTTCCGTAGAAACGCGATTTTAGAATGAAATTTTTTGAGTATTTTTGATAAAATTTGTTTTTTACAAAAATATTTTATACAGTTATTGTAATAAGTTTGTAACTCTTTTTGGGCAAGGTTCTGAGTATTCATTCAAAACAGGTGCACAAGCTGGCCATCGGAGCCATGAAAAAAAGAACTGAAAATAGCAAAAACGTGGTAACAGTAGACTAGCTGATATATATATAATTATATATATCATAATTATACTCCTCTTGAAGATGGAAGAGAATAGCCGAAAGCGTTCGATGAAATCAAATTGGAATTTGATAAGCTGTTTTTAAAGTTAAATATAATAAGAAGAAGAGGAAGAGGAAGTGAAAGAAGAAGAAGAAGTTATCCCAGAATAGAAAATATTAGTGAAAAAAAAATATCTCCAATGACTTTGCGTTATGATACCTATCGGATAGAGATAAAAGCAAACGAAGTATTATATATAAGGGAATAAAAAAATACCTCAGAATGAAATGGCAAGGTAACTGTGAATTTGTGCAATTTATGAATTATCAAACTAAAAAATAGTTTCAAAACAATAACCGATGGTGATAATCGGGATAACTAAGTTGCAAGAAGAAGAATAAGAGGAGGAGAAATACTAAATTGTGTGTGTGTGTGTGTGTGTGTGTGTGTGTGTGTGTGTGTGTGTGTGTGTGTGTGTGTGTGTGTGTGTGTGTGTGTGTGTGTGTGTGCGTGTGCGCGCATAATTAAATACTATAATTATTTCTGGATAAGGGGTCTTTATAGTTACTTACATTATTTAAGACTGTAGCTTTATTTATATTTTTTTATGTCTAATGTCATTTGACTGGTTTGATGCAGCTGTCCAAGAATCCCTATTTAAGGCCAGTCGTTTAATTTTGGTATACCCCCTACATCTATAACAATTTGTTTTACGTATTCCAAACGTTGCCTGCTTGCACAATTTTTCCCTTCTACTTGTCCCTCCCATATTAGAGCGACGATTCGAAGATGCCTTAATATGTGGCCTATAAGTCTGTATCTTCTTTTAACTATATTTTTCCAAATGTTTGTTTCTTCATTAATCTGCCGAATACCTCTTCAGTTGCCACTTTATCCACACATCTGATTTTTAACATTCTCCTGTAGCACCACATTTAAAAAGTTTCTAATCTTTTCTTCTCAGGTACTCCAATCGTCCAAGTTTCATTTCCATATAAAGCTACGTTCCAAAAATATACCTTCAAAAATCTTTTCCTGACGTTTAAATTAATTTTTGATTTAAAAAAAGTATATTTCTTACTGAAGGCTCGTTTCGCCTATGCTATTCGGCATTTTATAACGCTCCTGCTTCGTCCATCTTTAATAATTCTACATCCCAAATAACAAAATTCTTCTACCTCCATAATCTTTTCCTATTTTTTTTATATTCAGTGGTCCATCTACTTTAATTTCATTACTTTCGTTTTATTATTGTTTATTTTCATGCGGTAGTTCTTGCATAGGAATTCATCCATGCTGTTCATTGTTTCTTCTAAATAATTTTTACTGTCAGCTAGAATTACTATATTATCAGCAAATCGTAGCATCTTTATCTGTTCACATGTACTGTTACTCCGGATGTAAGTTGTTCTTTAACATCATTAACTGCTAGTTCTATTTAAAGATTAAGAAGTATCGGGGATAGGGAACATCCTTGTTGGACTCCCGTTTTTATTACGTATTCTTTATGTTCTTCAATTATTACTGTTGCTGTATGTTTCTGGAAATTTAAAAATTAAAAAGCGTTTTAAGGAAGATTCCTTATATACATTTCTACTATAATGTTACAGGGCACTAAATGTGAAAACTTATGACAAACTTTTATTTCCTAAATTCTTCTTTTTTTATATATATTGTTTATATTATTATTTTTTTAATTTCGTACAACATATTTTAAGCAGAATATGGTTTTATGAAGAAAAATGTAATATTCGAAGTATCAGTTAAAATTTGTAATTTTAAAAAAGTATAAAAAAGTTAATTATTTTTAAATTTCTTTTAAAATGGATTAATTTATATTAAAAAAAAAGTTTTAATTTAAAAGTATACATCTGAGTTTGAAATTAGTATAAGTAAGAGGCGCATGTGTGACTCTATATGCGTGTAATCGTATATATCTGCATGCATCTGAGGGTGATGAATCGTCTCTCTGTAGTGCATGAAATGAAATATGAAACCAGTTTAAAAGCTAGGAATCATTACCGTCATTTTAAAGTAAAAAAGAAAAAATGGATTCACTCAACTCGTTTTAAAGCTTATGTCAGTTATGTTAACTTTGTAAACAAGTGAAACAAGTGGCTCATATTATTTTCGTTTCGTACTTATATTTATTTTAACAAAGACTTATTTCCGTTCAGAAATATTTATACGAATGGTTAATTGTTATTGTGTAATAACAAAGATCTAATAAAAAGATGGACAAACATTTGAAGCATTCATAGGTTATTTCGTATTTAAATAAAAGGTAGTAAAAATTGGGTATTTAATCTATTAAAAAGTGGTTTGATCTTTTCTATTAAGCTTACTAAAACATCGGTATAAGAAAAAACAAATTTAAAAATGAGCTGTAGACCAAATTTTTGTTACTTCTTACTGATTTTCTTACTGATTAATGACCTGTACAACTTCAAAAAAAGGCTTCATCTTTCATTCTATGGACTATAATATTAATGACCTTAAAAAAGTCACACTACAGACTGCATTTTCATGCACTAACCACCATCTATATCTACGCTACGTATCTAAAGTAAAACGCATTTTCAAGATCAAAATATCTGTTTTATCAACAAATATCACTCTCTGTTGGATTAGGCAGAATTATTGAAAGTATAGTATTGCGTGACTTTAATCAATGTGAATATAATGTAAACAAAAATAAATAATTATTTCATGCCGTTGTTATAACAACACATCAGGTATCTAAAACGTAATAAAAAAATAATTACTAAGTTTTTCGTTTTTCAATTTAATAGTATATAATAAAGATGTGCTGCAATTAAATTTTATAATATTTCCTTCCATTTTTAAATGTTAATGTTCAATTAAATATTCCAAAATATTGTTATTCAAAAATAAATATAGCATGTACTATGATTGTACACAAAAGTTGAAGGATATTCTAAAAACTTTCGTAGAAATAATGTTGAAAATAAAAAATTTCAAAGCACTCGTTTAATTGAAATAAAATCTATACTTAATTTGATTACACTGTAAATAAATAACAATATTACCAACATTGTAAAGTTAATTATCTTCATTAATAAGATGATCGAAATGAACGAAAAACTTTAAGAGTAATAAATAGAAAAACTGTTAAGAAATATAGAGTTACTTTGTTGATGAAAATAAATTGATATTCTGTTCTTTTCTTTTAAGTCCAAAAGATGTTGCAGTTCGTTTTGAAAAGAATAGAGTTAGTTATCTGAGTCGAATATAAAACAACTCGGTGAAATTCTCGAACTAATCAATACGTTAGCGGAGTTTTAAAATATAGAGTAGAAAAAATAAAAATTTTTCGTGATCTTTTTGTAAGGAATAGTTCACTGTATCAATTTAACTTCTATCGCATATCACGATTGGTTAATCTTTTTTTTTTTTGTTTCAATTTACGATAAAAATTTCAGCTAATGAATTTATAGTAATTTGGAAATATTTGTTTGAAAAAAATAAATGTAAATATTTTTTTTATTATTTAAAACGGTTTTCTAACAATAAAAATGATCTGAAATTTTATTTTTTTTAAATTTATCTTTATAAAAATAAGTCTTTGTTTAATTAAGTTCTAATAACAATTAAAAGTTATTTTAATGATTATCAGATGTTATAAACATTTTATTTATCTTAATATTTTTCAGAGTGATTTCACAAAGTAAATAAAAAACTTTCTGGACATGTTCTACTAGTAAAAATAAAGAAATTTCAAAAAAATATTGGTTTGGGAAAGCTTCGTAAGCAAGTATCAGCTGGCTAAAGACTACGCTCTGATTTTTGGCTTCGGTGAAATTAAGCCAGATTGTAATTCTTCTTAGCCCATCGGGTTAGTTTAGAGGTGAACTCGTCATCGCAAATCAGCTGATTTCAAAGCCGAGAGTTCTAAGATTCAAATCCTAGTAAAGGCAGTTACTTTTATACGGATTTGAATACTAGATCGTAGATACGGGTGTTCTTTGGTGGTTGGGTTTCAATTAACCACACATCTCAGGGGTGGTCGACCTCAGACTGAACAAGACTACACTTCATTTACATTCACACAAATCATCCTCTGAAGTAATACGTTACGGTGGTTCCGGAGTCTAAACAGAAAAATAGAAAAGACGGTAATTCTTGGAACAGAATTTAAGGGATAAATTTACTTATTTTTTATATGAAAATCTGACATGAAAATTGAAAAAAATTGATCTCAAAACTGTATTTTTTGTAGCGTTAAGTAGGGATAAAAGACAAAACATCGGGATTGATAAACACAATATTCTCTATGTTTGGCGTGAAATAAATTTCTTAAATGTGTAATAAAAACAAAAGTTATATACAACACTTGAAGAAAATTTAATTTTGAGTAAAATAATGTATATGAAGTTCACAGAAAATAAATACAATGCTAAGAATTTCCATGTATAAATAATAACAAAATATTAATTTCAATTGAAAAGTATTTAGGGTTTTAACTAAAATTCGTGTCCTTCATTTATGTAATTGTTATTAATTTTTTTATTACATTGTGTAATAGTAAAACTGGCACAACCAAACGCATTTCCTGATTTTTTTTTTTAAATTTTGGGAGAAAATTCTTTACGAATCGACGGAAACAGAAATATGTAATAATTTTTCTTAAAAATTTTCTTTTTCAAAATCGCTCTTTACACAATTTAGTGTCAATTCACAATTCCGTCATAAATAAATAATTAAATGAAATATTACCGCCAAATAAATAATTACTCGCCCGACAAAAGAGTGACACAGCAGCAAAGGACTTCTGTCCAGGCTCTGCGATTAGTAGGTAGATACTTAAATCTCCCACTATCCTTTTATTCCGTTTCGTTCCCTGCTCACTCCACAGGTAATCCAGACATTAACTATCTCCACTCTGCTTCTTCGCTGTTACGTGTAAGTCCTTCTTTAACTTTCACCTTATATTTATCTATAACCTGAAATTGTTTTTTTAACACTTTACAAAATCGTGCCTTTATCAGTACGTTTTATAAATACATAATCTTCGGTTTGTTATTAACATTTTTTCATCATTTTAAATGCAGGGACAAAGCGGGAATATCTGCTTGTGGTAATACATGAGTAGTAGAAGTAGTAAAATTATTTTTGGCTAGGAGGTATCGTTTTAAGATCAATTATGATCGAAAATTCCATTTCGTCATTATTTTCATTTTTTGTTTATTCAATTTTGTCATAGATCTGAATCTATTAAGCTAACTAAGTACAAAATGTGCGAACTTCATTGTGTTAAATTTATCTATAAGTTCCGATACTGTTAGTCATAACGTGTAATCAAAATTGCCCATCAAAATGTTCGCCGCTATAAAAAAAATTAATTTCAAAATTACACTTTTATAAGCAGTTTTTACTGCATGCTAGGAGATCAGAAGAAGAATTGAAGCAACTGGTAAATGATGTGATTGGTGTTTTTGAGGGAAGAAGATTACAATGGTATGGGCATATTCGGAGAATGAATAAGTATAGATGGCCTAGGAGGATGTTGTAATGGACACCAGGAGAGAGGAGGAAACGTGGGTGACCTCCAAGGTAGTGAATGTCTGGAGTAATGTTGAGAACGAATTTGGAGGAAGAAAGTAAACGGGATAGAAAACTTTGGCGATTGGGATGTGAGAGATGACCTTTATAGCTGTAAACACTCGTCTAGAATAAGAAAGTAATGTTACTGGAAACATTTATCAGTATACCTTTTTTAATTTTTTCAACGAAAACTTTTTCTGTGATTTTTTAGAGTATCTGAACTGTTGATTATATTGTAACTTTTATTAATATGGTAAATTTATTGTTTTTTCATTCTTCTCAACTTCCTTTCTGATTTATTTGTTTAAAATTAATTTATGTTCGTCATTTTACAGATCTGTCTGGTTTTAATATATACTAAATCTTATTGTATCATCAGAAGGTTGATCTTTATGTATTCCTGGATGTGTATATAGATGAGAATATTTATATTTTTATGCTTTGGATTTTTTTTTTTAATTTTCTTTTACCTTAACACATCATTTTTTGTACTGTGTGTGTATTTATTTGTGCTGTTTTCGGTAATTACAGTCTTTCTCCCAATTGCAATTACATTCTCCTTTTTTGTGATAAAAAATTAATTTAGTAGCTTCTGAAAAATCCCGCCTTTGGTTACCGGGAGTGAGAATCTCCTACATTACCGTGAGTGTCATAAGCTATATAAATATGTATAGGTTGATTACAAATGATTCATCGGATTATAAAAATCCGAGAGGAGGATTATAAAAGAGGTGGAGGAACCCCATTTACGGGCGCCTAAGCAGTGTCGGGCTCGCTAACAGGTTTCGCCAGTTATAACCAAGGGCACCAAGTTATACCTGCGCACTACCGACTAAACCTTCACCCCGGGCTTCTCCCCTTCATGGGACTACTTATAAAAATATTTCATCAGATCGGATTATAAAAATCTGTATTTAAAAAAAGTATCATACATAAAATTATGAATTATAGATGAAAAATAAATAGAAACTGCAAAAGTTTCAGTTATACCTTCATATACGTTCGATATGGCCTCCATTCGTCACACGTCACACATCTATGCGGTAGTCCAGTTCAGCCCACACACGCGTTAACATATATTCCTATTGATGGTCATAAATGCAGCTGTAATGCGTTCGTGTAGCTCAACCAAAGTTATTAGGTATGGTGACACGAAAACACAGTCTTTAACGTACGCCCAAAAGAATAAATCACAAACCGTGAGATCAGGAGATATAGGAGGCCATTTGAAAATTAAAAATTTCAAAGCAATCGTTTAATGGAATTGGAATCCATACTTAAGTTGATCGATGGATCGGGCGATCTGCACATCGCCCGATCCATATGAAAGATATCTATGGAGATCTGCACGAAGTTCTCCTGCCCGCGGGAGTTCTTCGTAGAGGAAGCCTCGTATTTCAGTATGCCAGTGAGGCGGAGCCCCCATCTTATTGAAATACAAAGTTATTGGAGTCGTCTTTTAACTGAGGAAACGGTCACAACTCCATAATATCGAGGTATGAAATACTCGTCACGGTATTATCCGAGAAGAAAAACGGTCCGACACAGTTTTTTTTTTTTTTTTAGAAAATGCTCCAAAAACATTAACTTTTGGGGAATTACGTTCATGTTCTACAAAATTAGGTTGTTCAGTACCACCCCATATTCTGATGATTCATTTTTCCATTCAAGTGAACTGTTGCCTCGTTACTAAACACCAGACAGTTTGCAAAATCGTCATCCTTCATAACTAACTCCATGTCATTACAAAATTTGTATCGTTTGTTGAGGACATTAACATTTGTTGAGGTAACTTTTGTAATTACTTTATACGGTACGGCACATTCGTAATCGAGTTCGCAAAATCTTCCAGAGAGTTGGCTGAGGAATATGGAGAGCGCGACTAGTTGACTTCTTCGGGCTACGAACGAAACTTACCCTGACACTCTCCACTCCGAAACGCTTGGGCGATCGGTGCTTTTAAATTGTTGATACTCATCTTAGAATGCTTTGGTGGCCTGATGGTTCTGTTTCAAACCGTCTCCAAAATAAACGCTGCACAGTAACAATGGATAAACATTTCTCAAACTCGCACAGAATGCTTTCTATTGCACAGACGCTGTTTTAGAAACTGAGCTTGTGCTGCTACCTGTCGGTGACCACTTAAACCTAGAAATTGGAATTCTAGGATTTCTGAAATTGGACAGTTGTTTATTTTCATGTATCATCATAATTTAATACAGATTTTTAAAATATTATGAATCATTTGTAATCACTTTATATGTTTAAATAGATTTAAGACTTGAAAAAAATTATACTATATAAAAATTATCATCCGCGCACACGCTCTTTAATTAATCTATATTAAGAGGAAATTTTTTCAGCATCTCAGTCGTGTTTTTTTTAATTTTTAATAATTAGCTCTTGATTTTATAATTTACTTACCAGGTAGGTTATGTTTATACTTATATTAAAATTTATTCTAAACGAAAGTTTTAATTTTATCTCAATATTTAATGAGTTCCTTATTAGCTAAGTTTAACAGAAATATTTAATTATACATGGCTTAAAATAGCTTACTATTTTAAATTAATATACTAAATAATTCTAAAGGAACCTCGATGTTTTACTATATGAAAAATTAAATTCTTTGAACCCGGATAAATTCCGGAAGAAATTCTTATAAATTCATTATACTTTAAATTAAAATAGCATCAATATTTTAAAACAATTTAAACTTTAAGGTCATTCCACTCTGCATAAATAGCTTAATAATTTACAAAAATAAATAAATAAAAAAATAAACAGAATTATAAAAATGACAATAATATACTAGTACAAGTACGGATCTCTATTGATGGAAATTATTCTTCCACCTTTTTTATCTAAAAGGTTTCACGTTTGAATCTTGATTAGGTTTTTTAATTTCAGTACATAAGTATTTTCACATTATAATTCTTTTCAATGGTTAAAATCAAGTAGGAGGATATTTATATGAAAAAACGCATAAAATCCCTCTTGGTAATTTCCAGAAAAAAAGCCGTTAATAAACAAATCGTGTATTATGAATAAAAATGTAAGTAATTGAGCGTTGAAAAACCAACTTTTCACTGCTTTTCAATACGTGTCTTTCATTGTTTTCAGATAAATAATTATTTGATGATAATGTACGTCTAAAAATGTAAAAGATTTTTATTGATTATTCTTAGATAAGAATTTAATAAATTGTACTTCTGTTTACTGAATTGAATAGCCGAATTGTACATTTATTCTTTTATTGTTACCAGAATAAAACTTAAAAGCGTAAAAATTTCCAATTTCAAATAAAACCGTTTTTGATTTTTGGGATTTCCTTACGCTGTGAAAAAACTTAGGAAACGTTTATTGATAAAAAAATGGATTCCCAACAAAAGAAATTAATTTAAAAGAAAATTGTTTAAAAGTTGAAAAAATAAAGTAATTTTTATGATAGTATTGTAACAATTTCTTATACCAAAAAAAAAGCAGATAATTGTATTTTCTAGAGGTGTGAAGTAAAATTTAAAACTTTTTTTAAATGTTCATGTATAGATAGATTAAGCTTATCAAAATTTATTTAAGTAAAGTTTTCTCTAAATCTTACACCCCTCCTCACAGGAAATGATAAAATAAGAATGAAGAAATGTTCAAAAACTCTTGTGCCACTAAAGACATGCACTTTATCAAAAAACCTATTATACATATAAATGTAAACTAATTTAGTTATGTCCTTATAATTATAATTAAAAATAATCTTAATAATTTCGTGTATTCTAAATGAATACTTAAAAAGCACAAAGATCGATCATTTCTAAACCTGTTATTGTGAATTGTGAAGTTGTCTATTATTACTTTATACTATAGATCGGAGGTCGGCAACCTGCGGCCCGTACACCATATATGGCGTACAGAAGGAATTTTTGTAACACGTGGCAAGAAGCTCATATAGAAAACCTAAAAATACATATAATTTTTTTTTTTTTAAGAAATCATAATATTTTTTATTTTTTAGGAAGGGAAAATTACTTAGAGAGATAAAACGCAAAATTTTATATATTATTTCTTTAAAAGAAATTAAACCATTTAAGTTTAGTTTATTTATTTATAGGTTCATTACTTTTGGGAAATACAATTTCTTTAAGAAAATTTATTTTAGAAATTACGGAAAATTACTCCTAATATACATCCGGTTTTTATTTCTTTTAAAGGAATTACACGAATAGTATACTATTATAAAAATTTTTATGTGAACACCACATGATTTCCTTGTATGCCTATTAAATTACAACTTTATTGAAAACTTTATTTCACTACTACCTTCTGATTTTTTTTCATACTTTTTTCGTTTTTTATTCTTATTATTGAATTATTATTTATTTTAATTTTTATTTACAATTGCAGGTTACTAATTATTAATAAATCAATATATTTAACTTAAAAAAAAGAAAATGAAATCGAATCCGAACCCTTATCTTACAAACAGTCTTCCCTTTGTAAGATAATAAATTTCATTAATTAAAATTTTATTTGGCTAAAAATCTGGAACCAATGAAAATAAGTACCACCTATATATTGTTGAAAAGATCTCAATGAGAGTTTATTACTGCAATTAAGAAAACATCTGGGCTTTTTTGGACATCTTTGGTCAATTCGATTGCAATCAAAAAGAATGGTGCACAATTAGATGTTACAACAATCCTAAACCCAAAATTTCAATATTCTATGGCTAATCGTTTTTGATTTATGCGAGGTACATACGTACGTACGTATAGACATCACGCCGAAACTAGTCAAAATGGATTCAGGGATGGTCAAAATGGATATTTCCGTTGAAATCTAAAAAACGAAATTTTCGCGATTACAATACTTCTTTTATTTAGTAAACGACAATTTCGATTTTATTCTGAATATTTTGGAGAAAATTTTATTAAAGGGAATTTTTTACGTATAATGAATGTATAAATAACCCCAAAAAATAATTTTTTAATGGTTTTTATTCTTTTGCTCTATTTCTCTTCGGTTGAACTTTCTTTCGAAAGTTATTACACAGTTTATACAACATTTTTTAAGAAATGTACACAATTTTTTTTAAATTACAGATACACGGTCAAAAATGTAGAATGTTTTTCGAAAATTTTCTTTTTCTTATAATCTTTATTTAAGGGGAGGTATTCTAAAGAAAACTTTACTTAAGCAAATTATATAAATTTAACCTGTAATTGAGTATTTTTAGAAAAACCTTAATTGAGATTGTTTACCACGTATAATAATTAACATATTCTCTCTTTTGGTTTTTGGCATTAATTCTTTTAATTTTTATTATGAATTGCCGGGAAAGTCATGCAATAGTAAGATTCTTTCTAGTAAGATTTTTTTGTGTCTTCAGTCATTTGACTGGTTTGATGCAGCTCTCCAAGATTCCCTATCTCGTGCTAGTCGTTTCATTTCAGTATACCCTCTATATCCCACATCCTTAGCAATTTGTTTTACATATCCCAAATGTTGCCTGCCTGCACAATATTTCCCCATCTATTATCCCACCAATATCAAAGGGACTATTCCAGGATGCCTTAAGATGTGACTATAAGACTATCTCTTCTTTTATCTATACTTTTCCAAATGCTTCTCTCTTCATCGATTTGCTGTCTCTTCATTTGTCACTTTATCCAGCCACCTGATTTTTAACATTCTCCTATAACATCACATTTCAAAAGCTTCTCTAATCTTTTCTTCTCAGGTACTCCGATCGTCCAAGTTTCACTTCCATATAAAGCTAAGCTCCAAACATATAATTTCAAAAATGCTGATTTTTAAATTAACTTTTGATGTAAACAAATTATTATATTTCTGTATGAAAGCTCGTTTCACCTGTTCTATTCGGCATTTCATATCGTTTCTGCCTTGTCCATCTTTAGTAATTCTACATCCCAAATAAGAAAATTCTTCTACCTCCATATTTTTTTTTCTTCCTATTTTTATATTCAGTCGTCCATCTTCGTTATTTCTACAACATTTCATTACTTTCGTTTTGTTCTTGTTTATTTTCATGCGGTAGTTCTTGCGTAGGGACATTCATAGAGTGTATGGTAGGAGGTGTTCTGCAGCCCGCAATATATATGTACAATTCTGGATCATCCTTCTACCAAACCGATGAGATGTACTCCAAATTTGCCGTGATCGGAGATGAACTGTGTGACATAAAATAAAATAATCTAATAATAATTAAAATAATTATGTATTTCAAATAAAATAACGTTTATATTATACGAAAAACTAGAATAATCTGACTTTAATCTATTTTTTCTAGTTTTCTTTTGTTTGTAATAAGAAGAAAAAGATTTGATAAAATTATATAACTTTAACTCAATTTTATGAAGTGTGAGAATTTAAAAAATATATAATTCCAATTTAAAAGTAACGTAAAATGTTATTACCGATTTATATTGGTTGGTTTATGCAAGAATTATCTTAAAATATAAAATTCGTGCCTGATATTTGTCTATAATACTCTTATTATATCTTGAATAAAAAAAGGTTAGGTCAGTTTTCCACGTACAAATAAATTACTGTGTTGTTGTAAATGATCAACCTACAATTCATGTTCGCTATGAATAAATATTGGTAAGCTATGAAATTCATCTTCTCATCTTCTTTTTATAGGTTATGTAACTAAATGGTTAAATCGAAATATGAAATCGGTATGAATGAACTTTTACTGTCTTTTAGGAATGTCAGACATGTCACGAATTTTCATATATATAATGTTCGCATAACGTAGTCTACTTATCTATTTACGTTATATTAATCTTCACAGATTTATCGTTATTTCTTACACGATACTTTTTTGTTTTCATGATTAAAATTTATTTCTTTATCTCCATATATCTTATGATTTTAATTTATTTAAAAACCGTTCGTGATTTTATTTATAACTAAAGTCTAAATTTATTTATCTAATAATTCATAATTTGTAAAATTTTATTAAAATAAATTTAATTGAACTAAATTTTAAAGGCTTAACCTGTTATTTGGGATTTAATTTCACATCTGAAATATACAAATTTTAAATTATTATTTATATATTCATCTGTTTCTGGAAATTAAGAGAGATTATAAGAAAAGGTATTTCCTTGAAATACTTATTTTATAACTGTTCTTTTACAAAGTTGATTTTTTTCTAATGTGTAGGTTGCAATCTGTTCGACTAGTTAACAATAAGAAATCCCTCCCCCAATGGCCAATGAGATGAAGATATGTAAATGAGGTGTAGTCCCAACGTAAAATATAACATAAAATCTTCCATACGAACAGCAGAATTAGAAATTGAGTAAAATGTGAAATAATAAAATATTTAAAGTGCAGCCACTAAGAGACAGCTTTAAATACTGTTCAAGATCAGAATTGACGTGAAACCAATGTTGATAACTTGGTAACAGAAACTATCCTTCTACCGTACCATTCTTCAAACCCTATCTAAAAAAAAAAATAAGTAAAAAATAAATCAGTAGTACCGTTTTTAAAGAAAATTCAACTCCTACGCAACTTTCTGATTGATCGCTTCTCACGAGTTAACTACAATGAAACGATGTCTAAGTTTTTCGGTAATAACTCAGTTGTTCCTCAGGGTTCAGTTTTGGTACCGGTTCTATTCCAGATCTACAATGCTGATCTACCTAATCCAGATAGTGTTACAGTTGCATCATATGCAGATGGCACGGCAATCTTGGCGTTTGACGATAGCCTCGGAGAAATTACAATCTACACTGGATAACATTTTGGCTGTGTAAATGAAGAATAAAGGTAAATCCGCAAAGTCCAGCCACGTAACGCTCCCACCAACTCCCCTCCCTAGGCCGGACTCGTAATTAAGCATAACATAGCCCCGGGAGGTGCCATCGAGCTCGGGGTATCTAAAGTCCCCGTATATCATCATCGTCACCCATTCACGCAAGCGCGGACGAACGACGGCTCCGCAGGAGGCTGTCCGTCACCCCCTCGCTTTTCAGCCTTTGTTTTCACCTCTGTCCTTGGAGGTCTTGGTTTCCAGCTTGTATTCCTTGATTACTTGTCTCATTGTCTTCCTTTCCATCTGGATTGGCTCAGGGGTTCCAGAGTCCACCTGTCTCACCACTGCTGCCCATCCATATAAATACGGACGAATAGCAGCTCCTCAGGAGGCTGCCCTTCACCCCCTCGCATCACTCTCCTTTTATTGTAATACTACCGTGACCAGTTTTGACACTGCCGCAAAATAGCGGACCCCGACGAGGATGGTACGCAGTAGGTTGTTTGCATCAATCCTGGCCAGTAGTGTGATTAGCTCTTCATCCGTTATATTTGTATCAAATATGTCCGTTAATAACTTAGTTGAAAAATATTTGACCAGCTCTACTTGTGCACACTAAAATTCACTTTTTTCATTTTTGTTTTTAATTATTATACTTAAAAATATATTAAAGCAGTAATAATTTTTTTCTTAAAAAACTTTTTAATTTAATTAAACATAAGTTTGCCAGATCACAATTTATATTGATATGTTAAGAATGAGAATGTAAGCACAATAGGACCTTCTTATAAGCTACTATACTATAGTGTTTTTTCACAAAAATTGTTCTGTTCTGGTACAGTATAATAATAACAAACGAAAATAATACGCAATCCACCCCAGGTTCAAGAGGTAATAAAAAAATAAATCACATAAATTTAAATTAATTCATGAAAATTACACTTCTCAATCATATGTTTATCGTGCTATTTACAAAAAAAGAAGAAGAAATGTACGACAAAAATAAACTTACATCAACTGTAACACTAACACAACACGTGGCAGAAAATAACAGCATTTGAATTGCAAAATAACAGACGATAAATTTTTAACACGTTTTATTTTTGTACGTTGTTTTTTGTTTAAAAAAAAAATAGGTTGATAACCTTTTCAAGACATTTATTCCTTATACATTTGAATTTATATGCTATTATTTTATCTTTATAAAAGGAAAGAAGACATTTGAGTATAATTTGATTACATTAAAAAAATAACTTTTTAACAACTTTTTATTAGGTTATTCAAACAAGAATTGAAATATAATTTAAACATTCTGTTTAATTCGATAAAAAATTATTGACTTTCATTTTTTTTTAAACTATCATTTGGTAAGGAATAAGGTAAATTAATAAAAATTAAATTAAAACAATATTTTTAAATAAAAAGTAAAATCTTTAAATAAAAAAATTTTGTGTTTTACCCATTTAATAAAGGTATTGTGTCAAACACGAAAAATAGGGTTTTACTCCAGTTTTCTACAAACTACTACAGATGCGGTTCTAGAACCTAATTTATTTGATTTTTCAACTCAAAAATCATAAAACATTTCTAATTCTGCTTCTTAATTAACGTCCTAAAAATTTCAGTACGAACTCATATCACCGATCTAGCTGAAATCCGGGAGAAACGTTTCAGTAGCCGTAACTCACAAACGAAGCATTTTATATATATATATATATATATATATATATATACACACTTTTTCCATTATTTTCCTGAGTATAATAGGTTAAGAAAATCCCGGGAGAACTTCGTGACATACTCTGTATATATATATATATTTACTCCGTATTTACTGGCGTAATTTACGCACCTGAATGTTTAAGAAATACCTTTTTTAAATATTCAGAAATAAAATATTCGGTCTAATAATAATAATTTTCTAAATGATTATCAGTTATTTTTGTTTCATTGTAAACCTATGTTAAATCGATTACATAAACATGCATCATTTCTTAGATAAAAAATGTTGGTCAAAAAAGCACGTGAATTACGCGACAAGATAATATATAAATATATATTTTATTAGGTTAATATATATATATATATATATATATATATATATATATATATATATAAAATAATATTTGTATAATTATAATTAAAGAAAACAACCTATTCATTTTACAAAATTAGATTTAATTAGGCATCTTATAGAAGGCAGATTTTATCTAACACCTGTAACCACTCTCCAAGGAGACTAAATTACCAAGAAATGAAATAACCTTACAGCATGGAACATATTTTAATTAGTACAAAATAAAGAGCATATTTTGGAATAACAAATTATTTTCTGTATTAAAGAATTCTTTACTCAGAAATTTGAAGAAAATTTTATCTTAATTAATAATTAAATTAAATGCGAATCTCTTTAAGTGTCAATGTTGAAATTTCCCCTCCCCCGAACACCTAAAGAGTAGATAATAATTGTTTATTATATAATTGTAGAATTAAGTAGTAATAGTAATTATAATAAAACGGTTAATTATGACCTAATACTTACAAAAGTATAGAAAATTAAAAATTAAAAACCACAGTGCATGTATTTCAAAAGATGAATCAATAGCAACCTTATTTATTAAATTAATTACGGTGAATTTAATGAATTCTGCAAACAATTTATTAATTTTATAGTAAGTTATGGTACATTTAATCTCTATCTAGTATAATTGATCATTATAATAATTATAATTCATTCTCATTATTTTCATCATACTTATAAAATTATAACCGCAAAAAAACGAATTCAGAATATGCGGTCAAGGATATGAATTAAATACGAAATTCGCGGAATACAAGGTGAGCGTTTTAACCAGTTAATTATCAGTTTTGTCGTTAATTAGTAAATTTATTTAATTTGTTTCTTGCTAATTATTTATTAGTATTTTATATTAACTTATATAATCTATATTTTTATGATGTACACATTTATAAATATTTGAACCGGAATTTTCGATTAACATTTTTGTCTCTTATTGGGATGTTTCTATATCCAGACAATAAGAAACTTTCCTGGGATAGGTCTCTAAGGAAAAATGAACGAAAAAATGAAAATTGTAATTTTCTATATGTAAATCATTTCTTATATTAAAAGAATTACAATAATTTTAATAATCCAAATAAAGAGTTTCGATTAATGGTTGGTTAACTTAATAAATTCGAAAACAGGGTTACACTCCAAAAACTGTTAAAAAAGTTTTTATTTAAGTTATAAAATATCCACTTCAATTCTTAAACAACTGCCACAACCTTATTACTTAATCCTACGCAACTATCTGGTTTTGATTGCTTCTCACAAGTTAACTATAATGAAAAGTTTTTCGGCAAAAACTCAGTAGTTCCTCAGAGCTCAGTTTTGGGACCGGTTCTATTCCAGATCTACCTAATCCAGATATTGTTACAGTTGCATCATATGCAGATGACACGGCAATCTTGGCGTCTGACGATAGCCTCGGGGAAATTACAATCTACACTGGATACCATTTTGGCTGTGTAAATGGAGAATAAAGGTAAATCCTCAAAGTCCAGCCACGTAACGCTCATGACGACAAGAGATCGCCATTTAACTTGGAGAGATCATGTAAGGGAGAAAAGAAGTTACTCGATATTAAGTTTAAAAAGATCTATTGGATATTGGGTAAGGGATCTCAACCTTGTTTTTCTAACAAAATTCTGCATTACAAAGCAATCAAGGCATTACAAGGTATTCTGCAATACCGGCTTTCTTGAAGCCGGTATGAAGTTACGGAATTGAACTCTAGAGCACAACCAGTAACAGCAATGTGGTGATTATTCAACGGTTCCAGAATAAAATATTACGGTACATAACCTAAGCGCCGTGGTTCGCGAGGAATATTGAGATCCACGATTACATAGGCATTCCATATGTTCAAGAAATTGAACGCCTAATTGTGAGATATGTGTCCAGATTTGAAAAGCATGTTAATCATCTAGCTTTGAATTTACTTGACAAAAGTGAGGACGTTAGGAGGCTGACTCCATATTCTTGATCTGGTTAAAGGACTTTTACGATGATCCGGTTAGTTGGAGATAATACTTCTTATAATTTGTTCTGTTTTATTTTCGGATATTTAAATTTATGGATGTTTATTATTTATCTATGGTTACCTTAAAATTAATGTTTTATTTATTATTGTTCCTTAAAGTTAATGATTTATTTATTTTGTTATATTTATGTACCCGACTTGATTAGTGGTGTGAAGATATTTAACTATATTCAAAGACAAATATTATGTATTTATTCGCAATGCTTATCTTGTATTTATTCATATTAATTGAGGATTATCATTGTACTCGTTGAGGATTATCATTGGATGATCCTATTTCAAGCGATAGTCGTCTATCGTATGACTAATTTATAGATTGAATTAAAAGCTGTTTATAAATAATATAATTTAGTATATAAAATTCTTAAACATCATTAATAGATATTGAGGTAAATCTCGTATATATAAGAATACAAATAAGTAAATGTTATGAACGATCTCGCCAGAGGAATGGAGGCGCCATCCATTCCTCTGGATAGCGCATCAAGAGGAAGGAAAATTCTCTTTCTAAAGAAAAAGCTCTAAGTAATTTTTTTTAACATGTCTAGTGACATCTTTATATAACAAAATTTATAAAACAGAATTCACGTAAAGTATATATATATATATAAAGTATATTAAAGTATATTAATATTAATATATAATATTAATTATTATTATTATTATAATATTAATATTAATATATTAGAGTATATGCATATTAAAGTATATATATATATAAAATTTATTCCCAATTTTTTGCTACATTTGCTTAACTTTTTACATAATTTTTAAATATGTTTTAATTACATATTCAATTATGTACCCATATTTACATAACGGCTATAGTAAATTCATTAGTTTATTCTTGAAATAATCTTTACAAGATTTTAATTATCTTAAATAGGAAATGCAAATAACCGTCTTAGATAAATAGGTAATTTACCATTGAAATCCATTTCCGGTAAATAAAAAGTTTTGTCATTATTCACACAGAGTTATTAGTAGATTTTTTTTTAGTTTTTATCTGAAATTAGCAATTCTGTTTGTATGCATTTATGTTATTTTATAATATATATTTATTTATTTTATTTGATTTTGGAATACATACTTGATGTGATTTATAAGCAATACTTTTTTTGTAATTTTATTGCTATAAAAGATATTTAGGATCCCTCATCACAGCTATATCATAGAACTTTAATTTTTTTTTTTTACTAATTACAGTTGGGCTACTGCTCTCAGAGTTATTGCTGTTCACAACTGACCGGAAAAAATAAATTAATTTGGGTGTATAAAAAATTTATATTAAAATTATATAAATATACAGAGTGTATCACAAAGTTTTCCCGGGTCTTTTATAAGCTATTCTACTCGTGGAAATAATGGAAATAGTACATATAAATATATGTCCTAAAATGCATCATTTGCGAGTTACGGCTAGTGAAAAAGTTCGCTTGGTATTCAGCTACCCCGATCAAATGAGGTCGTACTGAAAATTTCAGTATGATAATTGAGCAGCGAAATTAGTGATTTCCTATGATTATTGAACTGAAAAATTGAATAAAATAAATCCCGGAACCGTATATCAGTAGTTTCTGAGAAATCTGAGGTTAAAACCAAGAAATTGGGGTAAAACCTGTATTTTTTATGTTTGATATGCTTTGTTAAATGAGTAATAAATAAACCTTGTAGAGAATTTAATTCTGCATAAAATGGTGTAAGATAGGTTGAATAAAACAAATATTGGAGAAATTTACTCGAACCAGTTTATAATAAATGTTCAAAAATGAGCCCGCCATTTTCAAAACATTTCTTGGCACGCTTCATACTGCTTTTGTTGCTCTTTTTAGTTCATCAGGGCAGTCCTTAAGTTGCTCAGCCGCATCCATAATTCGAACAATTAATTTCTCATGAGAATGTATTCCGCTTACTTCTGGAAATAGATGAAAAATATTGTATACAAAACAGAAATACATTCTCATGAATAATTGACTCAATGGTATTTGTTTACAACTATTTAACTGGGTTATAACTTAAAAATGGCACATATTAGGTTTAATGAGAATACCAGAGTGTCATAAAGATATTTATCTTGTCCCGTCTATTAGAAAGGAATTTGAAACATTAAAGAATATACCATTTATGATCCTTAGCCCAAACCTTAAAAAATTCTAATTTTTCATTGTTTTATTCAACTCAACATTAAGTAAGTACTTTTCTGACAAATGTCGTATTGTACTATTTCTAAATAAAATTCGAATTTTATTATAAAACAATCTTAGATCATTTTGTTCAGAATTTAATTCTCTACATATTTTTTTTGAAAGTTTGATGTGTTTGTTTCCCATTTAACAAAATTATTGTACCTCAAACTTAAAAAAAAATTTTTTTACCCCAATTTATTGGTTTTTACCCCATTTCTCAAAAACTACTCCAGATACGGTTCTGGGATCCATTTTATTCGATTTTTCAGCTCAAAATTCATTAAAATATTTCTAATTCTGCTTGTTAATTAATGTCCTAAAAATTTCAGTACGAACTCATTTCACCGGTGTGAAATGAGTTTAACTCGTAAACGAAGCATTTAAGGACATATATTTATGTGGATTTTTCCATCATTTTTACGTGTAGAACAGGTTATGAAAACCCCGAGAGAACTTCGTCATACACTTTGTGTATGTCTGTATATATGAATATTCTTTATTCCTTTTCACTTTATTAACAAACTAATTTGTTATTATACTATGATAATAATACAAATTGATCTTTTATAGACAGTGACATTAAATTTAGTTCATCACGTAATAACTATTTGAAGAAGTCAATATTGACTATTGGTATAGATAATGATATTAAATTTGATTTTTTTTTTTTTATTTTTTATTTATGATTTATGTAATAGTAAGATTGGTGAGGTTTAAATTATGGTAAATCTTTCGGGGGAGTCATAAGAAAGCTACAGTTAAAATTTCGTATCGATTAATTTAGTCTTTTTCGTGTTTATCGGGAACAAACGAAAAATTCGTTATCTGTATAGTAGTAATTTATCGGTATAATATATTTCATAAGTCAGGGTATAAATTTCATAAGACAAGGTATTTATTTCATAAGACAGGTTCATAAATGGTGTAGTCATTAATTTTTCAAATTCCTTTCTAATATACGTTTAACAGATCCACTTTTATAACTAGTAAATAGTATAAATAGATTGTTTAAAACACTTAAAAAAGATTTATAACAAAATAAAACTATGAATTTCGTAACAAAAGCAAATGATGTTTGTTTCAGAACGTTTTGATTTTTTCGAAGCTAAGCCATCTAGTTTATTAAATATACAAGAACGAAAGCGTTTTCCTTACTTTTAGTAAGGTAAATGTCTATATTAAAGGTTCTTAAATAGATAATGTTGATAGCTATTACTTTACTACTAACAATTAGAACAATAGAACACGCTCTATTTGTATTAAATTTAATCAACCGAGTTACAAAACTGTACTCAGAATACTATTGTAAATTGTAATCACAACTTTGTATTTTCCACCTCCGTTAATTATTAACCATTTACTTGGTTACTTAAGTAGTAACCATCCGTCCACATATTGTTTCTTAATTAATCTGTCATATTGAAAAAAATCTGATGTGGACACCACATGACTTCCTTGTGCGCCTATTTTTTAAATAAAAATTACGTAAAAATTTATTTCGTTAATAACTTCTGATATATTTTTATTTATTTTATTTTATTTAATTATTGAATTATTATTTATCGTAATTTTTTTTACAATCAGACCAAATATTTTATTAATTAAAATTTGATATGGCTATAGCTCTGGAACTAATGAAAAATAAGTAACACTTGTGATATTTCGTTGAAAAGCTCTTAAATGAGAGCTTATAACTGCAGTTAAGAAATAGTCCAAAATCCAATTTTCTTTTGATTTTGGGCTTTTTGGTCCAGTCGATTGCAATCAAAAGGAGAGGTATACAACTAGATGTTACAACAGTCCTAAATCTAAAATGTCAACATCCAACAGCTAATCATTTTTGAGTTATTCGAGATAAGTACGTACAAACGTCACGCCGAAACTAGTCAAAATGAATTCATGGATGTTTCCGTTGAAATCTGAAAACCGAAATTTTTCGCGATCACAATATTTCCTTTACTTTGAACAAGGAAATAAAAAAATACGATCAGAAGTAGAAATACGAAGAAGTAGTAGTGATCATTCCGAAAAATAGATCTCTTTCTTTAAATCAATTTTAATTGCTGCTGTTAAATTGCAATTTACTTTAAAATGTTTTAGTAAGATTAAGTACTTAAAAGTGGCTTAGAAAAAAATGCTGCCCACAAACAATGCTTAGTCTTTAAGTTTGAATAAAACGTAATTAGTGAAGTACCTAACGTGAAGCCATTAGATATTGTATAGAAGACGGGTGGTGATTTCAGCAGTAGATTACAAGTGGAGGGAAGACAACTTGTGATTTAAAGATAATTTAAAAATTAAAACTAGCCCTTAATCGCACCTTTTTATACTGTATGACCAAAAGTGAAATACCAGGCAAAATTTTGAAATGGAAAATTATTTAGAAAAATCGTTATGTTGTTCTGTAATCTTTTGTGAATGTATTTGTCATCTGCAGTATAGAGATGTAAGAAAACAGTTAAAACTAAAATTCAATCAATTTTCATTCCTACCATTAAATTAAATTATAATATTAAACAAATTTTTTTAAATTAATTATATTTTTTTAACCTTTTCCCATCACAATGATCTGCAGTTGATTAGTGCTCCGCGAAAATATGTTGGTATCTGATTGCCTGCCTCCCTTCATAGTCTTATGCTACCCTCTTGTGAAAAAAATTTCAAAAAATTACAGTATATTAAAGAGATTTAACAGATTCTGGCCAAAAAAAACCGTTACGATTGGATATTTTTTATGCCTCTAACAAAAAAAAAATTGTAACAGTGCAAAAATTACGATAATTCAATTGCAGAATTTTTTGCACATTTCTACTGCTTTTTTTGCTGTGTTTGCTGACTTTAAAAATATTACTTTCAAGCAAATCGGTTGAAAATTATATTTTTTTAAAATAATTTTTTAACTAATTTATAAATAGTTTCACCGAGGATTTTTAATTTCATCGAATTTTAAGAAATCAAACCAAGAAGGTTGAGTTGTAGAATAATATTCAGTTTTCCATTTCCTCTCCGCATAATTTAGTTCATAAAATATTTAGAGAAACATATAGCGTACAATAATTTCGTGTTACTTTGAGACATGATCAAGGTACTTAAATAAAACTGTATGTGAATTGCAAATAAATTTCTTTACGAATAAATTTTTAAAAATAATAATGATAATAAATTAAAAAAAGGATATAAAATATAATTTTCTTAAAATTGGATAAGCATACATTATTTAAAATGTGTTTATATTTCTGGAAATAATCTGAATTAAACGCATCTTTTTTATGCTTTACTTCTACACGATAAAAAAAGAATAACAATAGTTAACTCCGGTTTTATTCAGTTAAATTATTAGCTCATGACATCCAAAACAAAAGTTTATTTTTCAGAATATATTTTTAAGATTTATTATGTTCAATGTAATAATCATATATAAGAACGTTATAAAACAAAGGATAAAATAATATGACTACTTATCTAATGTTTAAATATATAAAATTTTGATCTACGGAGTATATCACGAAGTTTTCATTTTTCGTGAAAATAATAGAAAACATTTACATAAATATGTTTTAAAACGCTTCGTTTGCAAGTTACGGCTGGTGAAAGATTTCGCTAGGATTTCAACTAACTTGATTAAATGAGGTCGTTCCGAAATTTTCAAGACTTAATTGAGGAGCAGGATTAATGATTTTCTATGATTAGATTGATCTGAAAATCAAAAAAATGGTATCTATACCAATACCGTATCTATAGTATTTTTTTTTTAAATCTGGGGTGAAAACCAATAAAGTTGCTTAAAAACCATGTTTTTTATGTTTGACGAAAAATAAACTTTTTTAAAAGGATAATAAACAGATAAATGAAATAAGAAAATTTTAAAAAATTGTAATTTTCTATAGAAAGAGTACATTATTATTACATTTGTCAAAAAAATACTTCTTTAATGTAAATAGAAACCAAATTCTTTTTAGGCGACGAGAAAAAATTGTAAAAACAATATTTACTATTATAAATATTGTTGTTAATTTTTTTTTAAACTGGTAATTCCATAACAATTGTAAAATAAATAAAAATTAGTTCATAATATTTTTTTTTTTTTAATGACAGAAATAGAATAAATTATTTTAAAAATTATTACTTCAGTGTTGGTAACAATGCGAATTACTGCGTTAGTTTTAAACCATTCTATAAAGAACATTGAGTAAATCGAGTACTGTGAACTTGTACGCTTATTAAACTACATACACATATTTTTTTTTTTTTTTTTTTTTATGAAAAGTACATAAAATTTGATTTCATTTATAACTTCTGATATTTTTTTTTTATTGTTATTATTGAATTATTATTTATCGTAAAAGTATGTTTACAATTAGAGGTTAATAATTATTAATAAATCAATATATTTAAATTTAAAAAAAAAGGAGTGAGTCTGATTCGAATCGTTATGCCTAACCCTTCTAAGATCCAAATATCTCCAATATGAAATATTAAGATTTCATTTGGTTATCTGGAACCAATGAAAATAAGTACCACTTATGATATATCATTGAAAGCTCTCTCAATGAGGGTTTATTACTGAACTTAAAAAAAGTCCAAAATACAAATATTTTGGATACCAATCAAAAGGGCAGGTGCATAACTAGATGTAAAACAGTCCTAAATCCAAAATTTCAACATCCTACAGCGAGTCGTTTTTCATTTATTCGAGATACATACGTACGTACAGACTTCACGCCGAAACTAGTCAAAATGGATTCAGGGATGGTCAAAATGAATGTGAATATTTCCGTTGAAATCTGAAAACCAAAATTTTTCGCGATCACACTTCCTTTACTTCGTACAAAGAAGTACAAAATGATCATTCATTTTTAAAAATTAAACAAAGGATAAATATTAAAAATTAGCATTCATTTTTAACAAATTTAATTAGGATCTTTTAATCTTTAGGATAATTACTAAATAAGATAATTAAAAAGCGTATGGTGACAATTATATATAGTATTTTTATATAGTATATATATTTTTTTAAGTATAGGTAAAAATTACCGATTTATCAAAAAAAAATGGGTAATTAGGTTGATACCTGACACATACACAAAAAAAAAACTCAAAAAGAAAGATTGTGGTCAGATCGAGGGGACGTAGGCGGCTACCGCAAATAAGTTCTGTAAAGGGTCTACGTCGACCTACGTACCTAGTTTTAATATCAACCATAAAAAGAAAAAATAAGGAAACTAACTTAAACGTTGTTTTTTTTTAAATGTAGTACTTGAAAAGAAATGAGATAGATGAATGAACTTTTCTAATGTAAAAGATCTATAGCATTTCTGCTACAAAAATAAGCAATTTAATTTACTTTCATTTGTTTTAGTAAAAAAACAACAGTTAATTTTTTTACTTTTTACCGCAAAATTAACATGCCTGTTTGTAAATAGAATTCTTCAACCTAGCATAGGTAAATCCATAAATAAATATTAAATAATCATAACAAAACCTTGACAATTTTGTATGTGTACTCTCCTGTAAAAAAAAATCTTTTTCCGTAAGTGTCACGAAATTAGTTTTTATTATATTCTTTCGTCTTGTTAGTTTTTACTTTCTTAAGTATAATTCGCAAATAAAATTTTAGCTTTCGAAACCTACCGGATATTAAATAAACATCAACGGAAATTTCGTTGACCCCCTAACAGGAGCGAACACTCAAACGATAGAAAGTACGTGGACGTCTGCCCAGCAACGGAATAATATTGATTGTGGCACCAGTAGAACTGCTTAAGTCGTATCTCGATGAGAATGTGGCTCGAACAAATAAATGAGATCAGTTAACGAAAGACAGATGGACCAAAATACTGATCCCAAACCTTTAGAGATCAGTTCAGAAGATCCGAAAACGCTGGTACGAGTTTACCCAGTACCAATTAAGGCGAAATTGCGCATGCGGATACTGAGACCCTCCACGGAGTGTGATCATTACGAGGAGGAGGATACCACAGAACACAGTGTGACTGTGCAGCGAGTCAAGTAAGATTGATTTGTGTAGCAAAGGGAAGCAAACAGGAGAGAATTCGGTGTGCTTACCTCAGAGAACATCACTGGTATGCTGCAGACCGAACGATCGTGTTGAGGGTGTCCATGATTTTGGTTACAATTATCCGTACTAAATTAGTGGAAGAGGTCCAAAAAAAAAAATTAAACTGCAGGAACTCGTTGAGTTCAAGACTTAAGGCAGTAATGGAGTTATGGATGAACAGGACACATGGAGTTCTGTGATAATACCGTAATTTGGGTTCAGCATTCTATGTTGTATAGGGGGAGTAAGATAATACAATTTTGTAATATCTGAAAAAAAAAACAATTATTGAGACTTAACGTTAAAGATAAAGAAAAAATTTAATGGTACCTTTTATGTGTTCTATAAATTTGTATTTATGTTACCCTAGAAAACTATAATATTTTTTTATTCGCATCAAATGATCTGTAAATTCCAGTGCTCAAGTTTGAATTACATTTATAATACCAAATTTAAATCACGTTTTTATTTAATAATTTAAATTTTTTCCCTATTAGTTGACATCTAGCTCTAAGAATAATATTGTTGGCAAAGTTATTCAGGATAAGAGACAGGACTGAGTAGCCTGAAAGGGATGATATACCAAACGATTAATTGCCAGAGAGAAAAGTGCTTCAACGTCACATCCTGGCAATAGACACCTTTCCTGGCTAGAATTCCTTTTACTTAAGATGGAAGTAAACACGAATTTACTATTCGCATTTTATTTTTTATTCACTGATATTTAAGTGTCAACTGAGAACAAATTCAAATTACTTTCAAGAAAACCATCGCTGAGCTACTGAAATTGTAATAATAATATTTTATTGACCGTTGTTAGTTTTATTTATATATACACTCTAACTTTTATTTGTGTACTCTTTAATTATTTATAAGTACTTTTATTTATATACTCATTGCCTTGTATGGAGGTATTTTATTATTCTCCATTTTATCATTCGAATATTAAATGGTTTTAAGGCATGCATTCTTGAAATATCCAGAAATATTCAAATTAAATATATAATGAAAATTGTTTGATTCTTGTTCTTTTTTTGTTATTTATTTTACGACATATGTTTTAATCAAATGGGTGGTAGATGACAAGCATTATAAGTGCTTTTCTCTGTTCAATGTAACAAAAATCTAAATTTCTACGAATCTGCACGCAAACGGATGACATTTTAGCAATTCTAATCTGTTAACTGAAATAAACACACATGACTTCCTTGTACGCCTGCTAAATTACATATGCATATTTTTTTAAATAAAAAGTACACAAAATTTTATTTCATTAATAACTATTGTTATTGAACATTATTTATTTATTGTATTTTTTTTACAATCAGAGGTTAATAATTATTAATAAAAAATCAATATGATTAAATTAAAAACCAAAAAGTTAAAAAAAAGCGTGAGGTATGTGGCTTCCCCTTGTAAAAACTTACAAGGGGAAGCCACATATATGTGGCTTTCCAAGTTGATATATGTGGCTTCCGAAGTTGATGTATGTGGCTTCCCCTTGTAAAAACTTACAAGGGGAAGCCACATATATGTGGCTTTCCAAGTTGATATATGTGGCTTCCGAAGTTGATGTATGTGGCTTCCCCTTGTAAAAACTTACAAGGGGAAGCCACATATATGTGGCTTTCCAAGTTGATATATGTGGCTTCCCAAGTTGATATATGTGGCTTCCGAAGTTGATGTATGTGGCTTCCCCTTGTAAACCCTTACAAGGGGAAGCCACATACATTAGTTCAATCAAGTTTAAAAATTGCAGTGATTATTTCCAGTTAGAATTTTAAAACAAATTACATCCGTTCTAGTCCTTTGATTGAAATTACATAACGCACTGATACTTTAGACGGTTTTGCTGTGATTAAAAAAACCTAGGTATTTAAAAGTAGGTTTCGTTCATTGTTTAAATAATCATCTTACATTATTATTAACCAAAACTATGGAAACGTATGGAAAGTATTTTATGAAACTATGGAAAGTATTTTTAATTCAAACTAATTTCTTTTATTTCATAATTTTCTTATTAGCATTATTTTGTAATTAATATTTCTAAGTTTTAATTCAATTATTTAAAAGTAAAAACATAATGTTTACATTCCTCTTAAAAAAATTATATATTTAAGATTTATTATGAACGGCCTACACAACGTTAAATTATTAGTTAAATTATTTGTTAACAAATAAATAATAAAAAAAAATCTAAAATTTATCTTCATCTCTTAGTTCAATTTTTATTTATTTAATGTTCATAACAAAAAGGAAATATTATAGGACAAAAAATTTAGAATACTATCTTGGATTTCTCTTTATCGTTGATTTGAAAGTTCAAATTTTGTGTATTCGAATATGTTCATAATTTTCATAGAAAGAGTTGAATCTGCACATTCCTTGAGAGTTTCTATTTTTTTTTGTCGCAGTCTGTTCGTCTTCCGCAAGGATTGCCAAATCGTCTGCAAATGCCAGGTAAAAGATACTTAAATTTAATTTCGCGAATCCCAATGAAATCGGTTTCCAGTATTTTTGTTGTTTGAGTGTATCTTCCCACTCTTTCACCATTTTGTTCAATGTGATGTGAATAGCAGGGAGGAGTCCATTATTTTTATTACTATTATATCATTTTTAGTAGCTCAAGTCTGAAAAGTATTATGTAATCACGTACTTACTGAAACCTTTAAGAGTAAATATTATTATTAGTATTTATTAAACAAGTATGAAGGTAATATGTATAATTATAAAAGTCTAGTTTTTCTAAATTTTGTTCAAGTCGAACGCTTAAATTGTTTCAAAAAAGAAATGAATCACATATTTCTAAGAATGGTTGCTTCGAAATAATCTTATTGGCTAATAATGTTTAATTATTTCTCAGTTACTTGACACGGTTAACTAAATACCTCCAGAATGAATTAGTTTTGTACTTTTCCTTTCTTTCATGTGTTAATTGGTTAGTGACGTAAATATCGATAAATTATAATAAAATATTTTACGTGTAATTTGCCATTTTAAATCCTCTATATCATCATGTTTATTAATCAACCAAATGAGATTATTACAAAATAATTTGGAAATACCGAGTTATTATTATTATTAAATTAATATTAGGTAAATTAATGATTCATTATGAAAACTAAATAGGAAGATTCTGAAAAATTTGTAATACCAAGAACGTTAATACAATATAAAAACTAACACAAAAACAAAATACGGATGTATGTAAATTAGAGAAGACTATTTTACATGTACTTCTTTCTAATTTATTTAAATTTATGGATAACATCTTGACAGGTATTTTATAGCTGAATACCCTTTCTGATGACAACCAACAACAAGAAAATATCAGTAGATTATTTAAACAACCGATCATCCATCTATTTAACAATTATGTCCGATTTTTCCTAACTTTGTTTTACTTTGTGTACTACATTATTAATTACACGACTAAGTAAACTAACTCTTGCAAGAATTTACTGGTTTGGCAGAGTGGTAGCGTCTTGGCCTAAAAAAAAAACTATGTAAATATATTCTTTTGCAATAAATAAATATCTTAAGATAAATAAATTTAAATGTGTTGGGATAATCGGAAGAAACTTTAAATGGATAAATAAAATACGAAACTTACAAATCAGACAATACAAGAGAAATTGAAGGAAAAAGTCTGTTTTATAAAATTCAAATACTGATAAAGTTCTTAACTTTTAGATTATCAATTAAGAAGCATTTTTCTTAATTAATGATGGAGAAATGGTTAGCCTAAGTATTTCGAAGTAAATGAAAATGCAAGTACTAGAATAAAATCTAACACCAGTATTAGAAAAACAGACAAAAAAGTAGGCTAATGTTTAAAGAATTTTGATTGGTTTAAATCAGATTATTTTCATGTTGTACGTGAATTTTGGATAAATACATTAGGTGCGTGTAGTGAAATTCATATTTACCGGAGATATTCGTTAGGATAGATATAAAATATCATCAGGTTATCGTCCTTTGCGTATTCTAATAATCAGTCCATACTAAGCAAAACTAAAAAGAATTATGTAAACATGTAATACCTAAATATTTTGCTTCAGAAACTAGTGTAACTATATTTTATCAAGTTAAAAGAGAAATGAAAACCTGTGTGGTACTATAAATATTCGCAATGAAATCGTGAGGTCAATAACCTAAAGTGAAGAGAATATTGTGCACTTTATAAAAGACAAAAATTTGTTGGCTAGGGCACATAATATGATGCCAAAAATGATATTCAGGAAGAATTTTTTTCTTCAGGAGAAGGAAAGTTCGAACCAAAAAATAACAATGAAAAATATATATATTTATAACCATGTAGTAGCCCTGAGAAGGCCCTGAGAAGTCGTCGTCGATTGGCTTTGACGGCTCGTTGTAACTAATAACCTTGTGGTAGCCCTGAAAAGGGCCGTTTTTGTCGTCGATTAAATTGAATTAAACTTTTTTTTTTTAAATAGGAAGGTGGACATGTGATACGTGATTTTAATATAAACCTTTACGAGAAAAATTTTAGCGAAAATCACTTCTAGATGAATGTTATTGGATGTAATTCTGAAGGTAATACAAAAAAAAAAGTTACTAAGGGGCATTTTACCTTGTTTAAAGCAATTTTTGGTTTTGCAACTTTGATTGCTTGTAACTCAAATACGAAGGGATTTATTGAGAAACAGGTTTCGCTATCGTTTTTCGTATAAAGATTTTCATTAAAATCGTGCATGTATCATGTGTCCACCTTCCTATTTAAAAAACAAAAATGTAATTAAATTTGCCGGAGAAAAATTTCAATTACACTATAAAGTAGTAATTTTGTAACTACATATATCCGCAGCTGTTTCTACCGTCTAGTACCTCTCACTTTGAAATATGAATCTGCTTCCATGCTTTTAATAGTGTATGTAAAGAGAGTAAGAGAAAGAGAGAGACAGAGAGCTTAATGTTAATTTATTAAATTATTGATATTGATATTATGCAATTAAAAGGTGAGAGAAGTAGCATTTTCCTTTCATTAAACATGACACTTCATGTCTTGAAGTTTAATGAGTATTAAAGTATGTCACCAACTTTAACAACTTATATAAGTGCACGGTTGATTAATGAATCTTATCTTGACGGGATCACAAATTTTGAACTGCTTCAACAAAGGCCACGTGTTATATAAATATCCACACATATTGATAAAGAAAACTGTACGCTCTAGTTTAGAATTTAGGCGATAATTTTAATGGAAAATTGTTAATCAGCATAATATAATTACTAACTTAAGTACATGTAAGTGTTCTTTTTTAAACAAAGGCTTTTACAGTTTAGTTTACATCTTATTTTTCCCCTTTGTCTGTCCGTTTAATCTTGTCCGATCTTTATGCTCAGATTTTAAATGATTTAAACAAACTTTATTTTTCCCTTGTGTTTAATGATCGTCTTTTATATCTGTTACATTGTACCTTTTTCAATAAAAAATACAAGTACACAATCTTCAAAATATTTTCTGTTGTTTATATTTTGTTGTGTTGGGTGTTGTTTATTATTTATTTATATTTATATTCATTATAGATTATATTATACATATATATATACATTTTCTGGCGTGTTACGTCTACTTTAGTTGGTAAAACTCTATATTTACATAGTTTGTTTACAATAACTGATTTTTATTTCTTTACTGTTGGCGTTAGAAGATTATCCTGTTCGTTTCTTCGGATGTCCGATTTCGAAGATCCGAAAAGTGACGAGGACTGCCGTCCGGTTTCGAGGGGAGCGGGGAGGTCGTTGCGAGGTTGTAGACCTCGTAAATGTTCGTCTGGTGACAGTCTGATCTCTCAGTGCGAGGCACTGGTTTACCTTCTAGGAAGGGTCACCGCTCGAGACCGTTGAAGGTGGTATCGGAGGATACCAGTCGGAAGACGCATTTTAAGCGGAAGGAAGGGTTGCTCAGGTGGAAACCCGCCGGATTGCCGTAGCGGAGTACGCTGGTTCAGACTCTTCTTCGGGGGATGACAGTCCCGATCTCACGAACCGTTGTATGGTTGAAATGGAAGAGTGGTTTGTGGTGGGAGGCAAATCTAACCTTAAGCGACAGAAATCGCTGTCTCCGCCAACAACGTCCTCGCCTGCCATCAAGCGGAGATCGTATCCAGATGATGGTAGTTCTATGAGTCCGGTGGTGATTCTGGTCCTGATCTCCAGAACTGTGGGGCTTAGGAGGCGTGCCTGGAGCTGCTGACCACGGAATTTGCAACTGCCCTGGAAGACCTATGTTCCCGAGCTGAACTGTTGGATTTTCTCATCAAACTGTGTTCTGAGGTTAAGCAGGATGTTAAGTCGACGTCTACGGCCCTGGTTGGTTTGGTGCAGCGGGTCAGACTGATTATTTCAACCGGTTGGCTGAATGAACTACCACGAAAGACCGAAGCGACCGCAACAGAGGGGTCTGTTGCATAATTCTGATTATGCAACCGCTACATAAGCTGTGGGTTATGTAGCGGTTGTAGATCGGGAATAAGGCCTCTGATGATATAATCAGGAAACTGGAGGAGGGCATAGATGACGACGAGTTTCCTATACTTGTTTCCAAACACTGGGGTGAGGAAGTGAAAACTTCCTCACCCCAGTGTTTAAAACCCCAGGATGGCGCCAAATGTCAGGAGATTGGAGGACAAGTCTGAGATTAAGAGTGGAATATTATTGATGAGAAATAGATGTGGGAGGTACTATCTATACGATAGTAGTGAACTCAGAGGATGTAGACGGGATGATAGCCGACTGCTTCAGGAGTATCAGGAAACTAAGAGATATGGGAGTGAAAGCACCTTTTGTGTCCCCGGCTGGTAGAACTGGAGCCATCTTGAAAAGATTACTTGAGTGCGATGATAGACGGGCTGGTAAGAAGCGGATATTATACATTGATGAGTCTATTGGAGAGCGGAAGGCTACTCGACAGGGTGAGCCGTCAGGTACAATATCGATCAGAGCTGAGGGGCGGAGCTTCGCTGAACTGTTCAAATGTGTAAAGGAAGGAGTGGACAATAGCGTCAAGGCAAAGCAAGCGGGTTTGTTAGAGCAGTCTATCAGGCAACATGTCAGAGAGGTCGGTCGACGAGCTCGCCTGTCTCCCTGCCCGATCACACCCTGGAGACGCCTCCCGGTCATACGGATTCGGATGGTAGAGTGCCTGGGTGATCATGACCCTATCATGCAGAGGTCGGCCCCTGCAAGATAGGAGGGGAGGTTTTGTTAGTGGGTGAGAGCCCCGCACTGCCGTCAGTGCGGGCCTGACGTTGGTTGTTTTGGTTCTTTTCTCTCAGCTCCCCTGGGCCGGACCGACTTGTTGGTATTACGCCGCCCACAGGGGAGTGTCTTTAAACTCAAATAGGCCTCCCCACCTACCGGCTATATACCGGCATGGCAGATCGGCCTACCGGTTACCTCTTTTTGAGAGTTCTTTATTAATATTGCTCTTTTGGACACCACGCCAGACCCAGTTCGCCGCGACGCGGTGCCGGGTCCCTTCAGTATTCAGTGTGCTGTTACCTGACTGGTACCCGTGGAGTCCTTGGTGGCTCATCAGTGCCAACACACCGCAGCATGCTGACCTCACCAGCAAGGCTGTTCACCCAGTCCTATTCTAGCCAACACCTTGTCTTCTCTCATCGGAGTATTTCTGTAGAACAACTTGTCTAACAAAACTAGCAAAATTATTCCAGTTTGACTCGCTTCTTAGCATGTAGTCGATTGTTGTCTCTGGAGTTATACCTGTGAGTGCCTTACTATGTCTAAGTGTGTCCCACCTATTGCATTCAAAAAAGGTGTGCTCGGCATCATCTATCTCTGCTTTTCAACATTTCTACACCATTTAAGTCCCTTTAAATTTTTAATTTAAAAATCTTAATTTATTATATAGTGTTATGACATTTCCTACAAGGTTATCATGATCAACTACTATATAAAAACACAATGACTTTTCGTATGCTTCTGCTAACCCAGAAAGCTACAGAAACAATCATTTTGAAATTTTGACCCCCCACCACGCCCCACCACGCCCCACCAATGTTCACCACAGTTCAAACCTCATCAATCTCACTACTATGCAGAGTGTATTTACTCGTGAAAATAATGAAAAAATTACTTATAAACGTATGTCCTAAAATGCTTCGTTTTCGAGTACAGCTAGAAAGATTTCGTTCGGATTTCAGTACCCAGGTGAAATAAGATCAACCAACCGCAAATCAGCTGATATTGATGTCGCCAGTTCTAAGATTCAAATCCTAGTAATGGCAGTTACTTTTATATGGATTTGAATACTAGATCGTGGATACACCGGTGTTCTTTGATGATTGAGTTTCAATTAACTACAACCACATCTCAGAAATAGTCGACCTGAGACTGTATGAAATAAATGAATGAATTCCTTCATACTTGCATCCAGAGAGAAGAAAAAGGACTGTCTCTACCTGCCACCCCATTATGTCGAAGTTGTCTCATGGAGTGAGTCTTTTGCTTCCATTGAAGGCAAGCTCTCATGGCTGAATTTTACACTGTCAATTTTTTCATGATGACCTAATTATAAAATGGTAAATGATTGTAATTTGGTTAATATTCTACTGTTGCATGTTTATTTGTGTAGTTAAGGTGATGAGGTGATGTTTTGTACGTTACTGTGTAACGGAATGTTGTAAAACCATTGTTACTGTGGATGAATATATGAGCAGTAAGTTACCCTGCTTTACCGTAAAATTCTGGGCCGAATGGAAAACGCTAGTCCTGTATTCAGTTAGTCTTAAGTTCCCAACTCAGCGAATATGTGGAAAAAACTGCAAATATTCATAAATAAGCATAAAAGAGATCATAACAGAAAAGACTACACGTCTGTATTAATAACAAAAACGATAAGAATCGTTTACTAATGGAATTTTTATTGTGATTCTATTGTTTTAACCATTACTTGTTTCCTTTTTTCAAAGTAATGGAAGTATTGTGATCGCAAAAAATTTCTGTTTTCAGATTTCAATGGAAATATCCATTTTGACCATCCCTGAATCCATTTTGACTAGTTTCGGCGTGACTTCTGTACGTACTCAAAACCGATTAGCCGTATGATGTGGAAATTTTGCATTTAGAACTGTTGTAACTCTAGTTGTGCATCGTTTGAATTTTAAACTTTTTCTTAACTACAGTAATAAGCCCTCACTGAAAGCTTTTCAATGATTATCATTTACTTATTTTCATTTGTTCCAGAATTATAACCAAATAAAATTTTAATAATGAAATATTTGGGTTTTTTAAATTTAAATATATTGATTTATTAGTAATTATTAACTTCTGATTCTAAGAAAATCTTTACGATAAATAATAATTCAATGATAAAAATATAAAAAATATCATTACTTATTAATGAAATAAAATTTTATATACTTTTAATTTAAAAAACAAAATGTGTATGTAATTTAATACGCGTACAAAGGAAGTCATGTAGTGTCCATATGAGATTTTTTTTATTATGATTTATCTAAATTTTATTTGCTGGAATTCTCACAGTAATTTTTGATAAATAAATTAAAATCATGAAAGAAGTAATATTATCAGCGTTATGGGAACGGTATAACATATATCATATCTCATAGCCTAGATCTGATATTTGTATTAAATACGATTTATGTTATTTAACATTTAAAACAGTAAATTTTTTAATTATGGTTTAATTTCTTTAATGTTAAAGATCTATTTAAATATATATTTATTTAATTTTTTATTGGTCTTAAAATATCTTTTTTAAAAATATACTTCGTGATTTGTTATTTTTACGTATTTGTTTAATGAAATGGTTCTATTCTGATTGTTGTAAAAGGTTATAATTTAATAACAGGTGATCTAACTCGTGATATATCATCACACTGGCTGTGTGATGATATATCTAACCTATCAATTAAATCTAACCTTTTTTTTAAATTCTATGGTTTTTTATTTTTTATAAATAATTTATTGGATTTTTAGAATTTTTTATAAATATTTAATATATTCATTTAAATATTGAATATGCTTTGGGTTTCTACACAAGATTGATTAGGACTATGAACTACTCCGATCCCTAGAAAATTTTACTCAGTGGATTAATTGATCTTCCCAGCGAAGATCTTTTCCTTGTTCTTAATGGAGAGTAGTGTTCGTCATCTGTTCGTATCCAGTTCAATAATTTCCTTCGCTGTACACCAAACTCTCTCTCGTTCTCTCTCTCTCTCTCTCTCTCTCTCTCTCTCTCTCTCTCTCTCTCTCTCTCTCTCTCTCTCTCTCTCTCTCTCTCTCTCTCTGTGTGTGTGTGTGTGTGTGTGTGTGTGTGTGTGTGTGTGTGTGTGTATGTGTGCGTGCGTGCGTGCGTGCGTGTGTGTGTGTGTGTGTGTGTGTGTGTGTGTGTGTGTGTGTGTGTGTGTGTGTGTGTGTGTGTGTGTGTGTGTGTGTGTGTGTGTGGAATTACCCAGACGGTCCATAGCATATAGCTCATTATTATCTGCTTAATAATTGCATTCCACAAAGGGTCATGCGCACAGATATACTTTGAAGTACCTGTGACCGCTAAGGAACTGGGTCAATTCTTGCGTCCATCTGCTCTTAGTCGACCCGACTCCATCTTTTGGAGACCACCTGCGGATAAACCTCCGCATCAACCCCTCCCCCCCTTTACCCCTTTCCTGTACAATCGCCTTCCTTTTCCGAACAAGGAGATCCGGGACGCAAATCCGGTCGTTACACTGGCAACATCGCCTGAGATGGTTGCGTACCAGTAGCTTATCCGTGTGTGTGTGTGTGTGTGTGTGTGTGTGTGTGTGTGTGTGTGTGTGTGTGTGTGTGGAATTACCCAGACGGTCCATAGCATATAGCTCATTATTATCTGCTTAATAATTGCATTCCACAAAGGGCCATGCGCACAGATATACTTTGAAGTACCTGTGACCGCTAAGGAACTGGGTCAATTCTTGCGTCCATCTGCTCTTAGTCGACCCGACTCCATCTTTTGGAGACCACCTGCGGATAAACCTCCGCATCAACCCCTCCCCCCCTTTACCCCTTTCCTGTACAATCGCCTTCCTTTTCCGAACAAGGAGATCCGGGACGCAAATCCGGTCGTTACACTGGCAACATCGCCTGAGATGGTTGCGTACCAGTAGCTTATCCGTGTGTGTGTGTGTGTGTGTGTGTGTGTGTGTGTGTGTGTGTGTGTGTGTGTGTGTGTGGAATTACCCAGACGGTCCATAGCATATAGCTCATTATTATCTGCTTAATAATTGCATTCCACAAAGGGCCATGCGCACAGATATACTTTGAAGTACCTGTGACCGCTAAGGAACTGGGTCAATTCTTGCGTCCATCTGCTCTTAGTCGACCCGACTCCATCTTTTGGAGACCACCTGCGGATAAACCTCCGCATCAACCCCTCCCCCCCTTTACCCCTTTCCTGTACAATCGCCTTCCTTTTCCGAACAAGGAGATCCGGGACGCAAATCCGGTCGTTACACTGGCAACATCGCCTGAGATGGTTGCGTACCAGTAGCTTATCCGAAGGGAGACAGCTCTGTGTACTCGGTTAAGAATGTAATAGACTCTTCCCCTTTACAACGCAACGGACCAGACCGGTGCTCCATACAAGATCACAACCTGTGAATCCTCCGCTTCGATGTACGGGGACCCCGATATTGAATAAATGGTGGAAACCATTTTTTCAACCTTGACCGATATCTCTCATACATATCTCTCCAACAAGGCTTCTTATTTAACCAAACCTTTCCGAGTTTCTTCGGTACAGGGGTAGGAAATATTATTGTGGTATTGACCGTAGATTTTATGCACGATTAGAATAAATATTTACGTATCGTTCTTAAAAAATAAGTTAGCAACGTTTTCCCATATAAGATGTCTTCTTCACTTTGGGTTTTGCTGACATATATCAGAACTTGTTAGGATTATCCTAGGGATTCCAGTAGATTACCTTCTTGTGTCCATAAGAATGGCAGTGACATTCCCAACAGAGAATGGTCGCAGAGAACACAAGTCGTCTTTAAAAATTTTTTTTGTAAAAATTATCTCCAATAAATAAATGCAAAAGTTTATTTTTAATTTTTTTTTCGTTTGCTGGTCACAGTTATAGCATCTTTATTCAAGTTGGGTTAAATAATTACACACACATACATGAAAAAAAATCAAATAAACATAGATCTGGTGTGACGCTTGATCGAGTTACGGCTTGTGAAAGATTTCTCCTAGGTTCAACTCTTTCAATAAAAAGAAGCCTTACTATAATTTTTGGGACTGCCTGTTCGTCTGTTTTGTTTCAATAAAAATCCGTTTTTAAAAGTTCTTTTACTTTTCACTGGCTGTATTTAAATTAATTTTCTCATAATCAAATTCTACACAAAAGTTGTACTAGATCATCTGAATTTATTAGTCATTCAACAAAGTTATTCTACTACAAACTTAAAAAAAAACTTGTTTTTCGACACCGAATTTTATGTTTTACGCCGGATATCTTAAAAACCACTGTAGTTACACTTCTAGGACCTGGTTTATCCAATTTCCCAGCACAGATTACATAAGTTTACTCGTTAATTCCCCCAACTTTACTCTTTAATTTGGGTCCATAAAATTGTAGCAGGGCTTTTTTTTTATTAGAAGGGCTAAATTTTTCTGTAGCCGTAATTCGGAAGCAAAGCGTTTCCAGGACTATGAACTTTTCCTATTATTTTGAACATTTTATATGAATTCTTTTCATTATTTTTACCAATAAAATATGTCCTGAATATTTCTTCGTGGGATATAAAAAAATAGTTAAGAATTCTTATTAAAAAAGTGTAAAAAATGTAAAGGATAAATAATAAGCACCTTTTTGTACTTGTTTACTTTTTTTTTCGTTAGTCCAGAGTTTTATTATATACAAACGTTCTTAAAATAAGGTAAACGTATAATTTATTAGCATAATTTAGTTTATGTTGTTGAATAATTTAACTATTTATTTAAAAGTTGCGAATAAAAGCATAAATTTTGTTGAATAATTTAACTATTTATTTAAAAGTTGTGAATAAAAGCATAAATTTACATAGTTTATAAGTTGAATGCTTTATTTCCTTACAAATGAATATAATTTTCAGCATATAAACGGATGAGAACTGTAATAATACGAAGTCGTTTTCACAAAAACGTTTGGAATTGTAATGGATAAGATTATCTTTTAACTTTTATTAACCTAGATAAGTAAACTTTAGAACAGAAGATCCCTACCGAAGTAGAGATCTTCGATTTTTTAAAAATAATAATAAAATATCCTATCATAATTCCTTGAATCCTTTTCTTTCCATATATTCCAATATCATATAAATGGTGTGTACTTAGTATTTCTAACTCATATATAGAAATATATAAGTTTCATCGTCAATTCAAAGTTTTTAAATTTAATAATAAAACTTTAGTGAATGAGAGGTTTGGTAAATTTACTATAGAAATGTTCATGAAAAGATTTAATGTCTCTTGTAAAGTATAATTAAAAATCTCTGTTAAATTTAAATATTTTTCTGATAAATTTAACTATGGTTTTTACAAGATTTTTTTTAGAATTTCACACATTCAGTGCTATTATAAAGCGGCATAATCTTACCATGAATCCAACATTTTTTTTTTTTTTCTTATTTTACTAATTATACTAAAACAGCATTTTCATCAATAATAGAAAATGTTATTTTCGAGCTAAATCAGAAAGGACGCATAAGTGTCGCCAGTGGGCCGGTAAATGATACGTACTACTGAGGAACCGGTTACCACCAGGTTAGTCTAGTGGTGAACGCGTCTTCGCAAACCAGCTGATTTCGAAGCCGAAAGTTCCAGATTTCAGATTCTAGTAAAGGCAGTTACTTTCATACAGATTTGAATACTAGATCATGAATACTGGTGTTCTTTGGTGGTTGGATTTCAATAATACCTGACGGTGATTCCCGGAAGCTAAACAGGAAAAAAAGAAGGTTGGCGCTTAGGTGGCAACTGATCAGCTCTTGTTTCGTCTGCTGTCAACAGATTTTTGTTTCGTCACTATAATACTGCACTTATTTACAACACAGTTTGTCATGTGTTACAGTAAATAAATCATTATAACGGACACTTTGACCAAAGAAAAAAAGAGCATCTTTATCTCAGCAGTCGTTAAATTTGTTATCAAAACTACATACATAAACTACACATAACCAACATTATGATGATACACATGTATAACATTTAAGAACTACCAATAAGAAAATAACCAAATAAAATCATGACAATGATGGTTAGACGTAAATTTTTATGAACCTAAATTGTTAACTTGAGACAAATAACAACAAAAATAATAATCAATTTGTACTAATTATATGAATGCTTTAACCGTAGTAGAAATAATTGCAAGTTTTCTCTTTGTTTACAGCCCCAATATTTATAAAAGAGGAAATTAGTTACGTGAAAATAAATATTTTTGCGAAAAATGACGCCGCTAGATTGCGCTGGGGTTGAGATACTTAGAGAAATTATATTTATGAACCGATTTGGCTCATACTCGGAATGTCTCTTAGCTATATGAATAGTAATATTTTTCAAAAAAATGGAGCCGCTAGATGGCGCTGGGGATGAGATATTTGGAAAAATTGCATTTATGGTCCGACTTGGCTCACATTCAGAATATATATTAGTTACGGGAAAATAAATATTTTTCTAAAAAATTGACCCGCTAGGTGGCGGTTGGGTTGAGATATTTAGAAAAATTTTATTTATGAACCGATTTGGATCATATTCAGAACGTGGATCATATTAGTTACGTGAAAAGTAAAATTTTTGCAAAATCTATACCCGCTAGGTAGCGCCGGTGTCGAAATATTTACGAATCAAACAAATATACAAACAGAATTTCTTCTTAGAAATTCTTCTTAGAGAATGTTCGTATGTGTGTCCGCTACCGACTAAAAAACTACAGGATCGATTTACGCACGGGTTTCTGCAAAAGGTTTAAAGCTACTACCTGGATCTGACCAATAAAAAGAAAGTTAGGGGTATTTTGAACTGACTAATACGTTTAGAGAGTAGTTTGAATTAAATCCAATAGATAATGCTGTTTTGACAATTGAATTTATTTCATTCTAACTTTTATAGAGTGAAAGGTTAAATTTTGTGAATTCTGTAATGTTGAGTTTTTAATGTTTTATCAAACTTTCAATTGTGTTCGTTTAATCTATATTTATACTCAAATCTAGTAATAGCGAAGCATTGCCGGGTCTGCTAATTTTAAATATTATAATCTCTATGTTTTATTAAAATTTTTAATTTTAATTTAATTTGAAAATTTTCATTTAGTTTTTGAATCATAATTTCACAAATAGGTTTTTACTCTTCTTTTGAATTAAAATATGGTAATAATATGAAATTGAAACTTATAGAAAGTTATTATATTAAGAACTCAAATTTAAAAATCTAAAGGGGGTGTGCTTAAAGAAACTTACATAAACTTAAGTGATGGAGATAACGTATTAAAAATACAAAATATTCTGTACCTTGCATACTAATAAATGTAATTTTTAAGAGCGATTAAGCTGTTAAAACCTCTCTCTTTTTCTGTTTAGCCTCCAAGACGTATTATTTCAGAGAATGATATTTAGAATATAAATGAAGAATATACATCTTGTACAGTCTCAGGTCGATCATTAGTGAGATGTGTGGTTAATTGAAACCCAACCATCAAAGAACACCGGTATCCACGATCTGGTATTCAAATTCGTATAAAAGTAACTGCCTTTACTAGGATTTGAACCTTAGAACTTTCAACCTTACAATCAGCTGATTTGCGATGACGTGATAACCACTAGACCCGGTGGGCCAAGTTGTTATACAATCTTTTTCTTTTTTTTCTTTTAACCTCCGGGACCACCGTTAGCTATTACTTCAGAGGATGAGATGAATGACAATTTTTGTAGCGTGTGAAAGTGCCATGCCTGACCGGGATTCGAACCCGGGACCTCCGGATGAAAGACTGAGATGCTACCACTCGGCCTCTCATCCGAAGATCCCGGGTTTGAATCCCGGTCAGGCAAGGCAGTTTCACAGATTACAAAAATTGTCATTCATCTAATCCTCTAAAGTAATAGTAACGGTGGTCCCGGAAGTTAAAAAAAAAGAAAAAAGCTTTTAAAACCTGGTATTGAGTTTTGTCACATCTATTTTTCCAATTTGTTAAAAAACTTTAGCATAGTTTTACGTATATCTTAGTAATTTTAATACTTTGCTTAAGGATCGTTAAAAAAAAGTATAATAGAAAATAGTTATAAAAGATTACTTTGTTAAATTTTCTAATAGTGGTTCGAATGAATTTAATCAGATATCCTTTTGTAATAAGTATTAAATTCATTTAAAAATATATTAAATTTGGATGAATGAAATAGGGTTAATTAAAACGATTTCACATTGACGTAATTTTTTCAAATTAATTTCAAAAAAATTGAGTTTAGATAGATTTATTGAATTCCGTTTAAACCATTAGCTGTAAAAAAATGGGAAAGATTATTTAATGAATTGGTTTTCTCCCCAATATTTCGGCTTTAATGTAAGAATTCCTTTAAAAATTTTCAAGTAATTGGTTTTGGTAATTTAACTTATGTTCCACTGTTGAATCTTTTATATAATTAAAATTTAAGACAGAAACAGTGTTAATGATAATTATTATACTATTAATAATTTTTTCTACTTGTGTAGAACAATGTTGTGCAATCTGCCTTTTGTAATTTGCGTTTCTAATATTTTAATTTCCCTTTAACTAAAAAAAAATAAATTTATTTAAACTTTAAAGGTAACACAGGTCAACAAAAAAAAAGCAAATAATTTGGAACCGAGATAAAAGCAACTTAAAATGAAATCAGTTTTTCTTCCTCAGCTTTTTACTTATGACCCTTTATAATATCGAGAAACTTCTTAAATAATAGAGTACAAAAAAAATAATTACAATTAAAATTCCTTTTTTTTCCTCCTGCTCCCCTGGGTCGGATCGGTATTCAAGCAATACTCAACCCAGTGGGCGGTCTTTTATTCACCTCATTCGCCTGTCTCAAATTACTGTGGCTGGGTAACCGGTTCCGGCTATGCCGTTCCCGGGCCCCGCCACAGTAACCGGGACTCGGTCTTGCCTCTTGCCTGCCTAAATCCACCAGGGACGGAAACCATGTCCGACTATGTCGTTCCCAGATTCCCCCCTAGTAGCCGGGTCTCGGTCTTTATCTTCCTTTTTTTTATACTTTCAGTTCCCTGCTCCAGTCACGAAACTATTTCTTTCCTCTGAAGAATTTCCGTGGCCAAACCGTCTACAGCATTTCATTCTACCACTAATTGTATAATATAGCTTAGGGTCGAATGTATGTAGCCTAAGGTAGGAATTAAATTCCTATCTTTATTTTGCCAAAATTTACCGTTTATCTTAATTTATTTTCTCTTATTTTCTTTTGTGTTCAGTGAAATCTTCTCTTTTTATAATCCTGCAGTAATCACTCATCATTTATTTATCCCACCTGCCTTGAGAATGTTGGTCCATCTGCAATATAACTTAGTGAAATCTTCCTCCTTGTTCGTCGTTGATGTCACCCAATTTTAAAGAGAAAAAGTTCAAATGAGGATGTAAAAAAATGAATTTTCAATGACATTCTGTAGCCTAAATATTTGTAGCTCACTTAGATTTCATTTATAAGCTGATCATGATTTTCAGATTTTCTGTTTCCAATAAAACCAGTAACGACATCTTTGAATAACTTCCATGCTGCTAGTTTTTTAAGATTCAGTTTGCTGTCAAATATATTTTCATGAATTAATTTTGTTATTTGTGGCCCAGTGAATATTCCCTCTTTTAATTTGGATTCACAAATTTACTGCACTAACCAACAACGTGAATTATTTAGTTATTAACCTTCTAGACATTAGTAAAGACATTAGAAGGCTAAAACGATTCCCTTATTGGACCTTGTTGAGTTTATGTTATTTGAGTTTGAGCTTCATCAACTGACTGTTACCCATCAATTCATAATTACACTTCGTTTAATTTTAGTTATTCGTATTTCGTTACTAATTTTAGTTTTATTTTTTCTTGTCAGTGTTTCATAGTTTCTCTTGCATATGGTAGTTTTTGTTTTGTGTTGAGCTGCCAATGATATTGTTCTCTTATTTAACTTTATGTTATACTTATTGTGAATGTTTTGAATCGAAAATTATGTCATTGAGGAGCTTCGATGGAAACCTCTCTGAATGTGATTGTATGTAATCATATATATTTACTTTTGATTTCTTTGTTAACGTAACCAATTGTGAATTGTATTTTGAGACAAAAAAAAATTAATGTAACTTCTACCTGCTGTTGAAAGTATTGAAATAATTATATAACAGTAGACAGATTTTTTTATCGGAGGAGAGGAAAGCTCTTCCAGCCACCGTCCACCAGTGCAGACAGCAGTGTCAGGCGCCCTCTGACTAAAAGCTCTCGTCTTCAACCTCATTATGCCGGACCCAATAAGCTGGTATTAAGCAGCATCGTCAGTGTATTACGACACCCTTTTCCGCTGAATTGTCGAGGCATCTGCAGCATGAGTCGCGAGGCCATTATCATGGGCAGCTATCCCCGCAATCATGAACACCTACGCAGTAATACCCCAAGCTGTCCTACCTCAGCTACTCCTCTTCTGACTTAGTCTTCAGTATGGAGGTCAACACTTTCACTACCGTTGACCAGCTCTCCGGGTTAAAAATCATCTACAAAACAGTGTTTTCGGCAGTAATCTCGTCTAGCATTTCTCTCTCTTTGCGATATCCAACGGCTGCAGCTGAATATCTTATGTTCAGGATTGTCAAACTCACCGCAGAATCAAACAAATCAAACGAACGCCTACCTCGGATGTTAGGTAAGAGTTAAACGATCCACAGCCCGTTAAGAACATAGCCGTTGCAAAATTCAATTCCCCCCCCCCTTTCACTGTGCTGCTTTATGGACCCACATAACGTACTAGCACGTAGGTTCACCTGCCTGTCGTCACACAACCTAAGCACCATTAGTTCACTAGGTGAAATACCAACCGCCACACAAGTAGCCTCTGCGGAGACTTTCGATAACAAGATACAAGGACCATCTGGCGTTGCAGCATCATCATCATTATTTTAGGGCCTTTCTTCGCCTGCAAAGCCCTCTTCTAGACTGATATAGCAGTGTGTGGTACACGCCTCAACCGCAAGCACCCTCCTCTTGGATACACATGGACCACCTATATTTGCCATTGCACGGCTTAAGGCTGCCACCGCTCTACCTCCGTGTGCCACTGGAAGCTGTACCTAGCAAAATACCTAGATATTTTACTTCATTGGACATGCCGAAATAGGCATAGTAGGTCACCCACTCATTTCCAAATCGGCGACAGTCTTTTTGTCCCAGCGAGAACTATTGCCTTCTCGGCCGCCAGTTGAAGCTCATTCCATTCTAGCCAGGTTCTAACAAATAGTATTGCAGAGTTGCCTTAGGCCATGACCTCTTGCTCACTTCAACCGACTACTGTCGAGGCCAGGTCGTCTGAGTAAGCATTGGGCCGTATCCCATCTGGGAAGTCAGTCCTCAGTAAATCATCGTATGCCAGGTTTCACAGAGTAGCTCATGACCAAACCTTAACGAATACCACAACTCATAGGAACAGTAGTAACCTTCCCATCGGCTAATAAAATATAACTACCAATTGATTACGATTCATAAGTCAAGTCGACGGTATATTCTCTTGTAGCAGTTATTGTCTGTAATAAAAATGTATAAGCATAATTTTTTCTACGACAACAGCTCCTTAGTAAGAATAAAAAATTGTTTTCCATAGCTTCTGTAAGGAGATAATTCCGCAACAGGCGTTGTTGCCTAATCCATAAAGTGGGAAAAAAAAGAATTCTTTAAATAAAAAAATGCATAAATTAAAACTGCGTTCAAACATGCCCAGATTGGTATTAATATGACAAATAATTAATAGTAAATGTATAAATAATGGAAAGATATAATACTAAAAAAAAAAAAAAATTGTGCTTTATTTTTATACAGTAATTTCAATATAAAATTTACATGTTATAATTATTTAAATTAAAATATATTTTGAAATGTAATAAATGCAGTTTATCGTAAAAATATAATAATTAATAATTACAGTTTTGCAACAGTTTTTTTTTATTTTCAACTTATTTAGATGCTGTTGAGTGTTGCATAATTAAGATAATCATGTATCTTGTAACCTTTAATAATAACAGACATATTTATCTGCTGCATTGTTGCAGTATTCGTAGCTTAATTTAACAGCACTACTGTTATAACGTCCTTCCCCGAAGCAAATGACGTCATCTGCATAAAATGTCGACATCGTGTTATCATTATTTTACCGGATAATGATGATATACCTGCATATATATTTTTCCTGCATTTAAATCGTATAACTACGGGATTAGTAGAGAGGGATAACTAAGAACAGTATCTTATATAGGGGTTTCCATTCAGTTGTAAAATATTGTAGTTCACAATTTAGTATTGAATAGACCAGTAAACAACCTTGTTATCTGTCCCACATAAACTGGTATATACTGGGAATTGAATTTAAATTCCTACTTGGGTGAACTTTCTCATGATGTTGTATCTTTCTAGGTAATACTAATAATAATAAGAAAAAGAGAAGAAATTAAATTATTGCATTACATTAAGATTTAGTTTCTTGTTTTACTTTTCCTCATCTTTTGAATATTAAACGTATTAAACTTATAATTTTAGCTTTATTTCATAACTATAAGTTCTTTTTTTTGTACAATATCGTTCATAAATAATATAGGAATTTTTAGGACATTTATTTTCCCTATTATTAAATTTCAAAAAAATTCTTGTTTAACCGGTCAGGACTCTGCCTCGGAGACCTCTCTGTATTCATTAAACTCATGCTTGTAAGAATAATAATGAATAAAAATTAGATTAATTTATTGTTTTAGTAATAAAAATTACCAATGTATTGTAATTTCATCAGTGTAACAGTTTGACCAATGTCATCACCCACTAGTTTTAGATTTCCCATCACGGCTTCTCTAGCGAAATACATAATCAGAATTAAGAACATAATTTACCATTATAATGAAACCAAATCTCATAAACATTGATTCAACAGACATAGTATAAAACGGCGAAAATTTTAAAAACAGTTTATATTATTTTACCACTTAATATAAAAAAGGAAAAAAGCCGAAAATGGTTTTTAGTTATTTATCTGTAACCCACCGGGTTGATATAGTGGTGAACGCATCTTCCCAAATCAGCTAATTTAGAAGTCGTAAATCCAACGTTTAAGTCCTAGTAAAGTCAGTTATTTTTACACGGATTAGAATACTATATCGTGGATACCGGTGTTCTTTGGTGGTTGGGTTTTCAATTAACCACACAAGATTAGACTTCATTTACACTCATACATATCATCCTCTGAAGTATTATCTGAACGGTAATTACCGGAGGCTAAACAGGATAAAGAAAAAGTTATTTGTTTGAAGAGTATTTTCAAGTCCAAATCAAGCGAATATCTCATTTAGTGAAGTCTGAAATGTTGAAAATTTGCAGTCATTATTTTAAATGTTTTACCTTACCTCACCATTTTCATGGTAGAATTTCATAAAATCTAGGAAGTGATTCTTAGATATTCACATGCAGATTTCACAGATCAAAAAATCAAGTTGATATCTTCATTTTTTATGGAAAAATTAAAAAAAAAAAATGTAATATTGCCCCCATCTTAACCCTTTAAACTCAAAATTAAAAAAATCTAGAAATCAGTTTTTTTAGAAATTTATATGATGATTACGTACACCAAACATCAAGTTGATATCTTCATTTCTTACTGAGATATTAAAAAAATAGATGAGTTTAAACAAAAAAATAAAAATAAAAAATCCATTTTCGCCCTTTAAACTAGGAGTTTCAAAAACTCGTTCCTCATTGAGCACTTATAAGAAGAACGTGTATACAAATTTTCATCAATTTATCTTCAATAGTTTTTGCTGGGCTTTAATTAACAACCACACATGACATGTTCTTTTACGTATACACGAGTATAACAAAAAATAAAATTTTTCCATTCAGTCGTATCCGACCCTTGACGATTCCATAATAGAAATTCTCCTGGTAGATTTTACAGTTGATTTTCCATTGCCTTCCTAATGTGGTTAATTGAAACCCAACCAAGAAAGAATACCGGTTTCCACAGTTTAGTTTTCAAATCCATATAAAAGTAAATGCCTCTACAAGGAGTCGAACCTTAGAACTCTTGACTTCGAAAATCAGCTGATATTGCGATAACGAGTTTAACCACTAAAATAAAACAAATCTTTTTTTAAAATGGTTTTATAACCATTAACAATGTCGCATCAAAAATTATAGTCATTAGCAACTAAAGTAACACTATCATGTAGTATTATATAAAACAGCAAAAATCATAAACAACCAAAAGAAACAGTAACAATAAGGAAGAAACATAGTCAGATAACAACAACAAATACAAAATAAAATACATAAATCACACAAAAATCACTAAATCGTGTTCTTTTTACTGTAGGATAGGAACCGCAACAGACGTTCTACACCTTCGTTCTGGTTTAATAGAAATTTCATATCCGAACCCAGGTCTAAGTTTTGTCGGATTGTTCCAAAGATTGGGAAATCAAAGAGCAGATGGTCCACAGACCATTTGACCTTGCAAACCTCATAGATCTTCTGAGGAGAACCAAGTAGATGAGCGTGGGTAAGCCTGGTGTATCCAATCCTTAGCCGAGTTAACTTGGTCTCTCCTGTTGCTCGGAGAAAGTGGTTTCTCGAGCACTTTTTCCCGGATTTTATATAATGCCGTGGGCAAACTCAGCAGCCAGAACCTATTCCACTGATCCCGCAATTTTAAACGGACTAATCTCATGAAAGAGAAGTTGATTGTACTCGGATGCCATTTATTGCTCTCTCTTGGCAGCCTCTTCGGCCCGTTCGTTCCCGTGGATCCAACAAATCTTTTAATTACCTTGTCGGGTTGACTAACCCGATGTGTATGTATATATATCCGCGTGCGCGCGTGTGTATGTGTAATTTTTTATGAAATTCTAGTTTTTTATGGATAAAATAATCGTAATTCTTTTTGACACACAATGTTTCTACGTTTTACTTATATTTTAATCATTCAATACGGTAGAAATACTTTACCTTAATTTATTTGATAGACTAAAAATAATAATAATGACTGCCAAATTTTAGGCATGATCCAGGCGATTTATATAATTTTAATCCCAAAAAATGTAACTTTATTGAAAATTAACAATAAATATGTAATTTTCGATGAGCAGAATATTCCTTTAGTACAGTGCGGAGAGTTCATATTTATATCCTTTTGTGTAAATCTCTCTTTTGCATGTTATTTTTCAAAAATTTACTGTTACTTAAATTTAAATTCTAGGAATGTGGCAACAATGTAACAATTTTTATAACTATACGCGTATAAAATTTTATCAAATTTTACAATTCGTAATAATATCTTAGTAAAAAAATAATATCGATATTTTGTTTCTTATTCATTAAAATCGGTTCAGTAATTTTTCAAGAGGTAGCTTTATATATATATAATATTAATAAAAATAGTTATAATAATAAACTGTTTTTTTATGTTATCAATATATTTACAGATGAAAACAATTATAAAAAAATGCTGCCATTAAACAGGAATTATATGAAGTAAGAAAAAAACTACTTTGTAGGAATACCATTAGATTGAATAATGGTATCAATACTTCTTAATAGTCTTTTAAACCTTCTTTTTAAATTATTTTTAAAGTTATTTATAATCAGAACGTTTAAAGTTTATCATGTCTTACAATTTCTTGGAAAGGTTAAATTTTATCAGTTTTCTTGCGTAAGCCTTTATCTAATATTTCATATAATGGGAAACGAACTTTTCTTAAAAGTTATTATAAGCTAACCTTTTGCTTTAAGCTTAGATTATTCAGAAAGAAATTGTACTATTTTTTCATTGTATCATAAGATGAATTTATTTTTTTTTAATTTTGTTTTTATTACTTTAACTCTTTCAAAAATCTATATGCACCAATTTTTTTTTAAACGGTTCTTGAGCATTCTTTTTTATTTTAAATCAATATTCATTTACACAAAAAATTGTTTTTATGACGTAAGAAATATTTTGGGAATTTACGAAAAAGCAAGATGCTTTCGTAATTAAATTCCTATTGATTTGAACCAGAAAAAGCACTTAATTTTTGAAAATAAAAAAGGAATTTTAAAACCGTGATATTATTAAGAATACTAAACCACGTGTATACGAATACAAATTCATTTATGTTGTTATAACTATATTTTTAAACGAAAGGTACAAACAATTTTTTTTTTTTTCATTTGTTAACGGTGTTGCGAAAATACCATTTACGTACCCACAAGCGGTGAAGTGTCGGACTCGCACGGGTTCGGATAGATGATGTTAGAAGCCTATGGGTGCCCGCACCCTACCGATTAGAACTCCTATTTCATCGTTCCTCCCCAGCCAAGGTTGGATCCGCAATTAAGTAATACTGGTTCATTAGAATATAACGATGATATTTTAAATATATTACAGTATTAAAAACGTTGACTAACCGGATACATTACTAATTTTTTATTGAATTCTTTTCATCATTACCTTATAGTTTTCTTCTCTCTTGTTCTCTATTTCAAAACGAAGCCTTGTCAATGAATTTAATACGATCATAAATCATCTATTTCATCTCTTCATAGTGGTTTAAACATCCGAACTTCGTAGCATTGCACAAATGTTTAATCGTAGACTTTGTAACCTTTTTTTATGGTCTTTGTTCAATTTTTTCTTTGTGCATTTCTCTTCTCTTTTGTATTTACAGTTTCAGAAAACATTAAATAAATATTTATGTTATGTTATGTTTTTTTTTCAACTTTAATTGTTTCATATATATTTTTTTAAATTTTATTTTTCAATGAATTAATTATATTTCTGTCAATTTTTGTCCTTTTTTTTAATACATAATATATTTTGTGCCTGATTTCATCTTAATACCTAAGGTCACAGTTTTGATTAAACAAATTATTAATAATTAAATAATATTACAAATTATTAAGATAACAAGTTATTATTTTATTTTAAAGAAAATTTCAGACAGACAGACGGAAAACTAAAAACATTTATATTTTTCAATGGAAATCTTTTGTTACGTTTGATGTGAAGAATCATTTCCTTAATATTTGTGTGACCTTTTGTGAGTATTCAGAGCATTTTTTTACGTATGTGTACGTACAGAACCAATATTAAATCAACCATATTAGTATTCTCATCGCCTGCCGTTATCTCATTTACGAATCCATGGCGTAGGACCACATTAATGTCGGGGGTGGCACGGGGTCGATTCTTGGCCCTGAACTTTGGAACGCCGTCTACGACGGCTTGCTGAGACTGGAGATGCCTGAAGAATCGGTCTTGATTGGTTACGATGACAACATTGCACTACTTTTTGCAGATCACGATGCGGAGTGCGCCCAACTGAGGTTCAACCGAACGATGCGCCTGGCTGGACGATCATGAATTATCTCTAGCCTTCAGCAAGACGGAGATAGTGGTTCTAACGAAAAAGCGTATTGACACCCTCCTCCCATGCGGGGTGGTGATGAGGCTGTCGAGACCATTCCGGCCGCAAAGTACTTCGGTATGATGATACCGAAACATGATGATACAGAAACTAGCTTTGCTGAGCAGCTTTAGAGAACCGCCGACAAAGCCGCGAGAGCCATAACCGCTTCGAGTCGGCTCATGGCAAATTTCGGCAGACCGAAGGCCAGCAGGCGCTGATTGCTGATGTCTACCGTGCATTCTCTCCTGTTAACGGGACGGATGTGTGGACCCAGGCGTTAAGATTCGAGAGAAACCGGAAACGGTTCGCGCAGATGCAACACAACTCGGCCTTGCAAGTCGCTTCCGCGTATCGGACGATTTCCGATCCCGCCGTACTGGGGGTCGCCGGCATTATACCCATTGCTTTTTCGGCAAGGGAGTGCCAGGCGGCCAACAGGAGGCGACGGGCAAGCAAAGACCGGGAGACCATCGCCGAGGAAGAACAGCACGTTCCATGCCTGGCAAAAGACCTTGAGCCACGAGACCAGAGGACGATGGATCGCAAGGCTTAACCCTCTAGTCAGACCGTGGACTTACTGCGTGAACCAGTTTTTAACGAGTCACGGTACTTCAACGCTTATCTTCATGCCCTAGGGAAAGCGCCGTCCCCGACTGTCTCTATTGCCCCGGTGTACGGGACGACGACCAGCACACATTTTCAAGTGTGCTTGCTGGGTAGCATATCGAGGGACACTAGAAGTGGAACTGAGCACTGAGCCCCCACAACGTGGTTGCAATGATGCTTCGTAACCTGAGCAGCTGGGAGAGTGTGGCCTGATTCGTCAGGAGCATTCTTAGGACCAAGAAGGGCGACCTGGATAGTCCTGAGCCAGGTGAAAATTAGTTAGCCGCCTCTCAGGCTAGGATAGAAGGACTCGGCCTGAAGTCGAGTGTTGGTAGAAAGAGGGGTGGTTTTAGTCGGTAGTCTGCTGATGGCGGTTGGATAAAAACGGTTGGATTTTGTTTGAGGCTTATAATTATTAAATAATTTTCATTTTCGTTGGAAGTTACTATTGTTTAGTATAGGAATTTTTGTCATTTATTGCTATTTGAGGCATATTTTATTATCGCTTTACCAACCTTTGTGTTGAAATTAACCTTCCGAAGGTTATTATTTATTTTATTTTGATAATTTACATTTTAATGTTTACTTACACGGTAAAATTTCATTAGGATATCCTTATAAGATTGCTTGTTTTTATGTTTGATAATTGAGTGATAATAACCATTAAAAAAAAGCTATTAAAAACATAAATTACGCAATAATGTCTAATCTATCAGCAAGACAGTACAGCCCACATATGTTTAATAAACTCGACTACGAGACAACCGCATTTTATCTAACAAGCTAAGGCAACAACTTTATTATGTTAAAATTAATTTATAAACAACTACATTTTTAAACCAAATTTAATTTCACGCTGTCTTAACACTATTACGTAATTTTATTTACATTCAGTATGTGAAGTAGTTTTTAAATTACTAACGAAGCTATAAATTATCTGTTATCTTTAAAATATTAAGTTAAAATTGCTGTTAGGTATATATAATAACGTGGACATTTAACGCAGATTTTCTCGTAGCGAGTTCCTAATGCATTAGTAAGTTTATCTATTTTCAGTTCATGCTCTTCATGTTATTTCCCTGCCAGATATAAATTTATTTAGTAAATGAAGATCAAAATATCAGTTTAGTTTATTATTATGGTTGGTAATTTTACATCTTTTTCCAGTAAAGTTTTACCGAGAAATTATAGTTTATTTTTTCATTGTAATTAATTTTTCTCTTTTTTTAAAAAAAAAAGTAAAAATAAAAATAAGTAGTAAAGACTGTATGCAAAAATGATTAACTAAGGAATTCTTCATTTGTTAACCGCAAGCTTATTATATTTCAAATAAAATTAGGTCTTTTTAAGACAAAAAAAAAATGGTATAATTAAAAGATTGGTACCAAAAATGGCGGTGGTATAAAGTTTGGATTTTAAACATTTTTTTAAATTTTTAACTTTTTTTTAAATTAAAAAAGTGTTTTTTTAACCTAAAGAATTGATTTTGTTCCAATCTAATAAGTAATATTAGGTGATCAGTAACAGACCATTGTGCATCAATGGTCTGTTACTATTGTTGCACAAATGAAACGTACTTGTGTAATATTCTACTTAGAGTGTTTTATTACTACACTGTTATTTCCATATGAGAATTTATTGTGATCGATTTGCTAATTGATTTTGTCAACCTTCACTGCATTCGTAAACCACTTTTGTTATTTACATTTGTTTACCTTTTTTGTAATTGCTTTTACTGAATTAATTTTTTCCTTTGCTACCGCTAACATTGCTATCAACATGTCACTTGTTTTAGTGATGAGAAGCTTTAGGGATAGAGTAAGGTCGAATAATGAAGTTTGTGAATTGCTCAGTGCAACATTTAATCATAGTAACCCTATTTCAAACGGTACAACGCCAAAAACCATCAAACGATTTGAATAAACAGGGAGTATTAATATAATATGAAGAGAAAACCAGGGAGGCCTAAATCTTGTCACCGAATGACTTCGACGGCACGTAATTCATAACCTTGCGTTGGCCGAATTTTAGCGGTAGTTCTGAGAAGGGCAGTTGGTTCCGGAAGGTGGTTTCCGGCGAAGTCGGGTAGTTGCGGCTCGTCCATTGAAGTCCGACCGAGCTTTCCCTCAGCGTGGCAGTGGTGGCCCCCAGAACCCCTTAGTGTCGGGTCAGCGTCGTTCGTCCTTCACCGGCGGAACCGAGGCGGTTCTCCCCCAACGATCCCACGCTGGGCCGGCTCCTGCTGCTGAGCCCGGCGAGCTGGAGCTGGAGTGGGAAGGTAGCGTCCGCGTCCAGCGGCTCCCTCGGCGGGCCGGCCATGCCTGCTGCTCCGGCGGGGATGTTTGCATCCGCCGAGAGATCCCAGGTTGAACCGGCCGTGGAACTTCTTCTGTCTTCTTCTTGGTGGTCGACGATGAATTGAATTCACTGACGTGGTGCACGCTCTTTTATTGGAGCCTGAGAGTGGTGGGGCTGCAGCGCCGCTATGGTGGGAGAACTGTGCGATCATCTGCGCGGCGGTAGTGATCCTTGTATCATCGCGTCCGTATACTGTGCGCTAGTTCGTATCTGAGTTGCTATACCGTGTTCCGCCGCCGATGTTAAATTAGGCATATATGTGGTAACAATCTGCAACAAATAATAAATCGATAAAGATTATGCATGAATTTATTGAAAATCCTTATTCCTCGACTCGAACAGCAGCATGATAACATAACATTAGTCAAAGTTTAGTGATTCGAGCATTAAGTGAAAATTTCAAACCCTTCAAAATTCGTCTGGTGCAAGATTTTAATGAAAATAACTACGATCGAAGACATAGACATCGTAATTTCTGGAGAAAAATATTTATGCTGATCATAATTTATTAAACATAGTTTTTAGTGATGCGACTACATTCGATACCAGTCCACACTGGTATCGAGAGGCACACATGCAGTATCCAATCAAACTAAATGTATCAGCAGATGTTGATGAACAGTTTGAAATTTAAACGCGTAGTGTAATATGAGCATTGTTTCTCAACCATATTATTCAAAACCGTTATTCGCCCCAACTTCTAAAACATTTGGTTTCAAGAAGATGGTGCCCTCGGTTTCGGTCTTTAGGCACGTGAAATTTTAAATGCATTTTTTTCTGTAAGATGGATTGACTAAAGGGGTCAAATAGAATGGTCAGCGAGATCACCCGAATTGTCATCAGTGGATTACTTTTTATGGGACCACTTAAAATGTATTGTTTATCATAATAAACCACAATATATCGATGATTTACAAAATAAAATTGCAGAATCAGCACAAAATATCACTACGGAATAATTCAGTATAATCCTTTTACAACCGACTGGGACACTATCAAACAACAGAAGGAAGATGTTTCGAACATTTTTTAAACATGAAATGAAAGTAAATAAACAAACGTTATGCTTAATTTTTAAAAAAATACATTTAATCAGTAATATCCAATCAAATTTTTATAAATTTATTTATTTGCCACAGTTCCTTAAGTAATCGATGTATTTTTTTCAAAATGAAAAATTTATCCCGTAGTAATAATCGTATCAGGATTAATAATCGTACTTTATCTTAATTATCGTACTTTAGGATTCGCCATCCAGTCAACATCAAAATCTCTATTTTGTTCATGGTTAATAGTAATAATAATAATAGTCTGTATGTTTAGTACTGCTTACCTTTCTTAGCACCATTCATTTATCACTATACAAATAGAATGTAGATACAACAGGAAGAAAATAAAATTAAAAAACACATGAGAACTTTCAAAAATCAAAAAAATTATCCTAATTATGCAACGCATTTAATAAAAGGACATACCCCAATGAAAGTGGAAAAATAAATAAAATTAACTCGCAAATGTGTTAAAGAATAAAGAACAAAAATTTTAGAAAATCTAGAAATCTTTAAAAAATAACAATAAAACGATCAAAAATGAACACATTAACAATCAAGCAGATGTCTTTTCAAGAACTTCAATTTATTGATAATAGGAAATAGATAAATAATATTAAAAGAATAACCATTAAAAACAAATGAACAAAACGAAGGCCAAATAAGTCATGACGTCAAATATAGGGAGGGGCGTTGACTGAACGCTATATAAAGATTAACAGAAATTTCTGTTAATCTATAACTTATTTAACTAGTAAAGTACTAGTTAAATAAGTTTTGACTATGTAGTGGTTCCGAAACAAATATGATAAAAGATAAAAGACAAAAGAATGAAGCTAAAAAGCGTAAGCAGTACTAAAAATAGAAACTATAGTAATCTTAGCAGAAAATATAATAGTTATTATTATCTAACTATAATAATTATTTACTGCTTAATAAAATTCTGTACAAGGTGTAGAGTATACATACCATTTGGAATAAACAAATAAATCATAAATAGCAAAAAAAATTTTTTTTAAATATTTCTTTTAGGCTATTAATTAAAATTTATCAATTTTGGTTGTAGGAACTTCTCATAAATAAAATAAAATTCTAATTTTTCTGACTACAATCCATAAGTTCTGTAGTAAAAATACAACGAAAGTACATAGATATTTCCATCCATCATATTTTATTATTTAATATTTTACGAGTATACATATATTCTTCTTATTAATCATAATTTTATTACTAATAGGAGATTAGATTAATGATGCAATTATTTAGTAAAATACGGTTATCTTTACCTTTCGTATTTCACGTTTATTATTTAATATAATATAATAGCATAAAAACGTTATCCCTTTTATTTTTTATTTTTTACACAATATTTTAAAAAATTATTAATTTTCTTACATAAAATTTAAATAACATATAGAATAATACTTTAAATCTGTTTTTCATGGAATTGAATTTGGCACGGTTATATTTCAATTATTTACTTGTTAAGTATTTGTAAAATTAGCATCAAAAAAATTAATTTTCATTCTTTATATATATATATATATATATATATATATATATATATATATATATAATATATATTATATCATTAAGTAGTAAGTATTTTTTAAATACTAAAAGTCTCAATATTTTTTTTAGATAAAATTTTATTATCTGAGAATGATTTACCGTTAAATTTTTAATTATTGTAATACATAAATCATTATTGTATAAATGCATGTAAATATCTTATCACAATTTTTAATATCATAATTTATGTATTTAAAACTGGTGTTGTCATATTATTAATTTTTAACTCTTTGGAATGAATTTTATTTTGAATTCAGATTCATTATCAATAAGTTTCTTTTACCGGTGATCTCTATGAGCCCATCTCTTATGTATTTACAATAGATCAGAAAAATAATATAAAATCAGGTTTCACTACCTGAGAGGCCAATAGTAAAATAAACTGTAAAGATTACTAATAAGATAGGAAAAAATTCAGTGTAGAAAATATTTATGGCGTTTAAAGAGGAATTATATGGAGTAAGGAAATCCTGAGTAAATGTACACAACAGGTACTTCTATTTACACAAAATTCACCTCATAGGAATTATGATATTAGACTTCTGTTAAGAAAAAACAATCCTTCAAACGTTTCAAATAAAATCTATTAAAACCAAGGAATCTAGAAGTGTATGAGAAATCCAGAAGATATAAAAAAGAGTACTGTATGAGATGCAGAGACAGAAATGAAATGGTTTAGTCATATAGAAGAGAGTGAGGAGAAAAATTTCACAATTAAAAATGATAATAATTGGAAGGAAAATAGGAAGAAACCAAGAGGCAGGAATAGATGACTAACCCACCGGGTTGGTCTAATGGTTAATGCGTCTTCACTTATCAGCTGATTTGGAAGTCGAGAGTTACAGCGTTCAAGTCCTAGTAAAGCCAGTTATTTTTACACGGATTTGAATACTAGATCGTGGATACCGGTGTTCTTTGGTGGTTGGATTTCAATTAACCACACATCTCAGGAATGGTCGAACTGAGAATGTACAAGACTACACTTCATTTACACTCATACATATCATCTTCATTCATCCTCTGAAGAATTATCTAAACGGTAGTTACCGGAGGCTAAACAGAAAAAAAAAGGAATAGATGACTAGAAAAATTTGAATAGGATATTTATTATAAAAAGGTCTGTGGAATTAAAAAAAGGCGAAAATTTGGATTTATTAATTGTAATATTTATTGTAATATTTGTTACTTATGAATAAATAACATAAAAAAATCTGATGTGGAGACATCACATGACTTCCTTATATGCCATATACACATTTTTTAAAATGAAAAGTACATAAAATTTTATTTCATTAATAATTTCTGATTTTTTTTTATTGTTATTATTGAATTATTGTACATTTTATCTTTTACAATCAGAGGTTAATAAATTATTAATAAATCAATATATTTAAATTATAAAGAAAAATTAAAAAAAAAGGAGATGAATCTGATTCGAGCCGATGTATCTACCTTCCCTTTTGTAAAATCCAAATATTTCATTAATTAAAATTTTATTGGGCTATAACTCTGGAACCAATGAAAATAAGTACCACTTATAACATATCGTTGAAAATTTCTCAATGAAAGCTTATTTACTGCAGTTAAGAAAAAGTCCAAAAATGAAATTTTTTTAAGCTTTTGCGCTTTTTTGGACACTTTTTGTTCAGTCAATTGCAATCAAAAGGCGAAGTGCACAACTAGATGTTACAGCAGTCCTAAATCCAAAACTTTCAGCATCCTACGGCTAATAGTTTTTGAGTTATGCGAGATACATACGTACGTGCAGACGTCAAACGAAATGGATTCAGGGATGGTCATTATGCAACAGGCCACACAGTTATTGACATATATCGGAATAGTATTTCCGGGGGGAGTTTTCCCATATGTTGTAACTTCTCGGGATTCCTCAATAGCGTTAACAATAAAAACATTTATTTTTGACATCATATCAGTCATACTACGACTATATTCATCAACTAACTTAATAGTTTGGAATATTCTTAAAGCATTTCCATCTGCTAATTCGTCTGTTAAAAGTACCTTCCTTCTTTCGCAAAACATTTCCAACTGGCCAGTTGTAACTTCGCCAAAAAAAGAAGGTATTTAATAAATCAATGAACTCCGTTTCATTTCTTGATCTCATTAATTGTTAGCTCACAAAAGGAAAACTGATGACACAAATTTATTTATGCTTTACGTCAAGGAGATTGAACAGCTGCATTATATCACCAAAAAAGAGCACATTAAAACTCCGCCGAATAATTTATATTTAATTAGACACAGAAAATAATGAATCAGTAAAAAAAAAAAAAAAAAAAAAAAATGGAACCGACATCATGATGCGCTAAAAAATAAGAAATAATTTTGACCAAATTCTTAGACTCTTCTTTGAATCGGCACCAAAATACATGTAATAATTGAGTGGACCTACAGATTGTGTATAGAAAATAAATGGTGTATATAAAAGGACGTAATAATCGCTGAGGTAAAAACATTCAAAGTACGTAAATATGAATCCCAATGATATATCAGTATTATTTATATTATATCTAGAAATTTATTTTGTAGAAGCAGGTGCGGATTCAGGAATATGTTTAAGAAATTAAGTATTTGGGCGTAATTTTCTTACGGTTTAGCGAATTTTGATTACAGTGTTCAGTTTCATGTCCAACTTATTAATGATAAACAAATTATGTAACTCTTTTCTTATTACTTATGTTAAGGGATATAAATTTATTTGAGTTAAACAGTTGTTTTATAATATATATTTTGTTTTTATAATACTATTGTTAATTAATTCAATTCAGTTGAATACACGGATTTGAATACTAGATCGTGGATACCGGTGTTCTTTGGTGGGTTACACAATTAAACCACAGATCTCAGGAATGGTCAAACTGAGACTGTACAAGACTACACTTCACTTGCATTCATACATATCATCCTCATTCATCCTCTGAAGTAATACCTGAACGGTAATTCCTGGAGGCTAAACAAGAAAAAAGACATTAAAGATGTATTAATAGTTAATTCAGTTAAAAATGTAATTAAAAGTTAAATCAGTTCAATAAAAGGTGTATTTAAAGTTAATTCAGTTCTGTTATAGATGTAACGTAATTGCGAATCTAAATTACATCATAATTTGTAAAACAATTATAAAAAATTATATAGTCATACACATCATTCTCTGAAGTATTACCTTACGGTGGTTCTGGATGCTAAATAGAAAAAAGAGAATGGTTTTGTAAGAAATGAATAGAAACAATAGTATCTGAATTGCATTGCTAGGACACAAAATTATTCTTAGCAACAGTCAATAAAATATAAAATTTTCAAGTAAGTAAGAAATTTTACAATATGATTTACCATTAGAAAATAAGAAAAATTAGTATTAATTATTTGAATATAATCATTTATAAAATTAGTTACATTTAAAAATGTGTGCATACAATTAATAATTTACAAAAAAATTATAAAAAACATTTTTATAAAGAATTCTGTCTTTCATATAAATATTTTATGTAGAAAAATAATAGAATTTTTTAATTAATTTATGTAATTTATGTGGTTAACAATATGATGCCCTTATGTAAGAAGGAATTTTTAAATAAATTAAGATAATTTTTATTGATTTGAGTGTTATTTTCTGCCCTTCCTAGCATTGTCACTAACATTCGTAGTTAACCCGTTTTACCTCCATTTGTAGAGTGAAATTACTAGAAAGGACAGAAAATAACATTTAAATCAATTATGATAATCCTAGTGGAAATATAAAATATTCTGAAAAAAAACCGTTTTTATGATAACGGAAATTAAAAGTTTTGAAATTCGGTGCTATAGGAGAATGTTAAATACCAGATGGGTAGATAATGTGACAAATGAAGAGGTATTGCAGCAAATCGATGAAGAAAGAAGCGTTTGTAAAAATATACTAAAATGAAGATTTGGTTTGTTTGGCATTTCTCCCACCACCACCCAATTCGGTCGCCCTGAAGCATAAGACCGAATGTCCGAGCCACAAACGGCTACTGTACCTCAAAACAGTTTAGCGACCAGTATCCTATTATTTAGCTCCGAGATCTTACCTAACGGGAGCAGAAACGTGAGCTTACCTGGCGTGAGCGGAAAAAGTGTGGTGTCCTACACCACTCGCTTGCGTGTCCCACCGCTGACTTCTCATATATTACTAAAATGAGTAGGCGCACCCCCTCTACATACTAAAATACAGGACTTATCAATAAATTAAAATTTATTCCCTCAAGGACAGCAATTTTCTGCCACGCCTAGGTCGCTGAATGCCAGAAAGTACATTTCTGGAGCTATATTTGACCGATGGCCAGCCATTTCTCGAGGGTAGCTTCCTACAGCAAGCGGTAGGAGTCTTATGATTACAGAAGTGGAAACGGAGAGAAAGCCGTGATTAATATTACATACTTTGATTTTTCCAAATTTAGTTTTATTTTAGATCATAACTTTATCGCGCATTTATAGATAAGAGGTTGAAACTATAAATATTTGAAAAAGTTTGTATGTAAGGTACATATGAAGTACAAGCAATTTTATTTTTCAAAACACTGGGCCGTAAAAACGCATATATAGAACGAATGCAAAAATTAATGTTTCTTAAAATAACCAAACCGTGATAATTTTTAAGGTTTATAAATTATGTATTAAGGTTAATTTTAACTGCGGGTTGTTTCTGATGCACGGCTTACACACACATGTTAATTTAAAATATTATCAGTTTAATTAAATGTAACTTTTTTTTTCGTTTGTTTAATTCAGCGATTCTAACTAAGCGCGCGCGCATACTGTATTTAATTCGCGCGGGTGTGGCGGTACTAGTGGCGATGGTCCCCTAACTTATCTAATGTACTTTCACAACTTACATAGGACAAATTTCGCTTGTACAGTCGGCAGACTGGTGTAGCCGCGAGGCTTATTGCACCAGATACCTAGTCAACCGGGCGATCGAGTTCAAGACCCAGTCTGACCAAGTAACGTTTTTACACTTAAAATATTAATCATTTATTTAATACTACCGCTCACCTGTGACGTCACAACATAGCAGTAATTTAGAAAATTTTTTGGGTTGGGGTAAGATTGTAAAAACTTTTTTGCAGATATTGTTATTTTTTAATTGTTGACAAATGTGCCTAAGAAAAATACGTCCTTAATTAGGCGAAATCTTAAGATACTGAGGATGACCTTGTTCTACAACCTCACTTTTTAAGTTGAAAATTTAATGGCATAATTACCCCATATATAGAAGTAATCTGACCAAGTTTGGTCAAAATCGGTCAAGTTGTACTGGAGATATAAGGTGATTTATAGGCCGACACCGAACACACACAGATAGATACGTTCATTAACATCTAGTTTTTTTTATTTTTTGGGTTCCTTAGGTGTCAAAACGTCAAGATCCGGTGAAAACCGCATTTGCCAAAATTGGACCGATTACAGTACTTTCTCTTCTAGAGCTATAGCTCTGCTACAACACTAGACAGGAAAGTAAAGATGTTGTATTGAATAACATGAATTCAAGATTATTTAACAAACTTATTGCTTCAGTAAAGTACTATAATCTCTCTACAGTAACTCTTAATTTCATTAATGACTATAAATTTCGTTTGTTTGGAATCTAATTTTAAACATTAATTTACACGGATGTACGTTTAAATTAATAACTTTGTGGACAAAATGTAGGCCATTTGTTATTAATTTACGGTGCTCTACCAGTTAAAAAAAATTAACAAAGCCTGGTTTTCATGGAATTCCAATATTGGAGTCCACATAAACATTCCAATTATTGAAATGCTTTCAATAAGTCTGGTTAAAACCAAATTATAAATGAAATAGTAATTGAAATACATTGTAAAGAAGTATATTTACTTTCTTCCTAATATTTATTAAAAACATTTAACCTGAAATTTTTCTTACTGCTATAGTGGTGTGTACTATAGCCTTTTAATACCGAAGTTCTAAGTTCAAATCCTGAAAAAGCTTAGCATTTTCACACGATCTAATATTGTAACATTTAATTTACTCTTGTAGTATGTCATCAAGAAGAAAATCTGACTGTAAAAATTCTGCTAAACCCAAATTTCCCTAACCAGTTAGGAAAAATTGGCGTTAAAAAGTATGATTATTCATCAATTACCATTTCAATTCCCGCTAGTTTGTTTCATTATTGTTGAGAATTAGTTTTGTTATGTAATAAAGTTGAGATAAATATGAAATAAATAAGAATATTAAAAATAATATTAGAGAAAACCGGTTTACTTTTCTTATACCATTGTGGTTTACTTATAAATAATTATTACTGCGGGTATTCTTCTGCATATTTTTCAATTGCGTATTCTCTTTTATTTAAAAACAAATTGCATTATTACCTTTCTGCATATGAAAATAAGTTAAGAAGTTGTGTATATATATTTTTTTGAAATTACCATAAACTGAATAAATCATGAGATACAAAATAGAAAATTTGCTTTCTCTTTATTATATGGTACAATACTCATAGAAAATTCATAGACAATTTCTATTTGTGCTTAGTTCCATTAAGAAAACCTAAATTCACATAAGCAATGTAAATTTCCATTTTTATTGATGTATTTTTAGTTATTCACGTATCATGCTTTAGATTAAATTTATTTTTAATGAAACAACGGGGATGAATTTTTCATAACTATAATAACAATTCAAATTAGATTTTGACTAAATTAGTTCTATCAAGGGCGTTGAAAAAACTAATTATTTAAATTGTTTTAAATAAAACATATAAGCCATTAAAACTTTATGTAACCTAGTCAAATTTAATACAAAAAATTGAAATATTTTTTACGGATATGTATGCTTGTTCCATATCTCCTCCTAAATCACTGAACCGATTTCAATCAAACTTAGTAAAATTAATACTTACTAACTGAGCAAAAATTATGTGGGTGTTAAACATCCCCACTACAATCAGTACGGGAGGGGTGAGGAGTGAGAACTGTTCAGATTCAATTGTTTTCTTTGTAAACATCTCTTGTCACTTTCTTTCTTCTGATTTGTTAATGAACCTACTGATCTTAATTATTGTTAGAATTAATTATATGAATTTACTTTCCTTTAACATGTATTAGCAATAACATCACTAAATTTTTATTGTTCTAGCTAGACATATATAATATATATACAAAATGTGAACTTAACTGAAAAGATAAATTATTATAACTCATTGCAATGTTTAATTAATGAAGTATAAATAAAGGAAGTGATTATTAATATTTGGTTGTTCGGCATTAATTAATTTATACAGTTTACACAACCAACGAATTGCTCCGCGGCTGAAATTGTTGTCCAAGAACCTTAAAATTTGTAAACGTTAAAATTCTGGAATATATAGGATTATAATACAATATTTTCGAACATTATAGTTACGTTATGGCGATTTTTGAACTTCGTAAAAGTTTTTAAAACATAACTAATAATATTTAAATCAGAGTAAAGGAAAAAAACTGACTACTTTTCTGGCGTTGGTTATTTATTCCTACATAGTGGTAAAATGATTATACACGAAATAAGTTACCTAAGATTTCTTTTGGGATGAGAATAATCTACGATGAGATTTTATTGTAAATCTATCTTTTATATGTTTAAATAAAACAAAATAATATAATAAAAAATTCCAAAAATCGGTTTTTCTCTGTTCCTTCTACCCACAAAATCACTTTCCAAGAAGGTGATTTCTCTTTTTTGTTTTTCTATGTTTTCTATGAAGAAATTTTTTGAAAAATCCACTGAAAAATGTACAACCAATAAAATGTTATATAAGATTTCTTCTCTTTTATTGATGGCAGTGATTTATGATGAAATTTTATTGATTTTTTTTTTGAAGTTTTAGAAGCATCAAAAATGTCTATCGAAATTCTTGAGGTTTTAGGGGCATCGAAATGTCTACTGTAGTCATTACCCCTTTCTACACAAAAAGAAAATATTTCTTTCCCTCCATAACAACACCAGCGACATAGAAGACTAATATTGTCATGATAGATCATCCAAAAATAGACTTTTTCGAAGGATATAAAACCCTAAAACAAAGCACAACATGACAAGGATATTTACCATTATAATTTTCATTTATATTTTCAAGGTATATGTATATTTTCAAGGTCGTTGCCACTTAACAACATTCAAACACATCTTATCAAAACAATCAAACATTTCACTATCATACGAATAACACATGTATTAAAAACTCAAAAAGAAACAAAAGATAACAAGACTGTAAAGAGTCCTTGCCACTTAAAAACACACAAATCACTTCTAATAAAAGATTGTCAAAACTTTCAAAAAACACTTCGTCACACAAAAAAATTACAGCCTTACATTAAAATTCTTCAGAAACACATAAAAAATACAATCTCTTCTTAATTACTTTTGCCTAGATGAGCATCCCCATTCGCACTCCATTCAAGTACCGGCAAAAACAGACCTCGGTCATGCCTACCGTCTCCACTGCAAACAGCAAAACCAAGAATCACAACTACAATTAGCTCGGACAGCTCGGGACCACCAATCTCGTACTCCAGAGGGAGCTCCTGAGCCCCGTTTGCCGGTTAAAAAGATAGTTTTTTGATTTTTGGAGAAGGGGAATTTTTTTAAATGTTAGTTAAAGCATGCACGCATGTACTTTACATAAAGTGGGCTTATATTTAAAAAATTTTGAGAAAATTGACCCCAAAAAACCGTTTACCCCATTCTCACTAGAGCTAATATATGATGCCAGGTAAGTAGGACTGATTACCATACTTTCCTTCTTGCAGCAAAGTTCTAGAGCTATGATGACAAGAAAATAAAAATCTAATAAATCTGCCCAAGATCGAACTGTAAAAAGGCTAGATTTGAAAACTCAAATTTAACAACAAGAAAATGCAAAGGATATTTTTGTTTGTTGTGGAAAATTAGTGAAAAAATTATATGTAAAAAAAAAAAATAGATGGACTTATGAAGAAATTATGGCCTCGATCAAAGCCGGATATATAAGCTGCTGAAAAATAAAACACAAATTTTAATTCCCTATTTTAATATGCTTTTTGTAAGTACATCATTCAATTAGTTATTCAAAATTCAAATAGTCTACTATTTACAACTAGGGCTACTAGTGTCTGTAGATAACAATATCAATCACACCTTTCTGAGAAGAAAAATGGTTTCTTATTTACCTTCTTCAAAGAATATGATTTTCACTACGTATCTCGATAAATCTGTATTTTCCCTCTTTTCCTAATAATTTTCTCGTTAAGTAGAAAATGGTTTGATTAGTTGTAACATTAGTGAGGTCTTAGCCGGACTAGTAGATTAATTGTTAAGGTTGAAACTCAGGATACCACCTCACACTAGTTTTCTCTTCTGCTGGTGGAATTGTATTAAGTCCACCAGGTTTAACAATCATTTCAGAGAGAGAAATTATTAAAATGTTATTTGTACTTCTTCGTAAATGCTTTTGAATTTTTATCTAATCCAACTATCTAACTTTTTCGACATCATCTTGCTTGAAATATCTATAAGCCAAACGTTTTTATGGAAATTTTTAGTTTGTGACAAATCCCCTCCTGATGGGGATATATAAAGTCTGAGAATAATCACAAACATTTTTGTTTAATTTATTTCATTTTTATTTCTTCTAAACAAAGCGAAGACACAGTAAATATTATGTTTTAATTTCGGTAATAAATTTATATTATTTATTTCATTTTAGCAGAGCTGGCAATGGTTTGCTAATATACTCTATTATATATTTATTATATATATATATATATATATATATATATATATATATATCACAAATTGAAAGTTTGATAAAACATTAACAAAATGGACATTACAGAACTTCACAAAATTTACCCTTTCACCCTTTTCCCCCGTTCCTTTTTCCCAATATTCTCCCTTTCCCTTTCCTTCCCTATTTCCCTTTCCCATCCCTCTTTCCCCTTTTTCTCTCGTCTTCTTTCCTCTTTGCATTTAATTTTCCTCATTTTCCCCTTTTTTTCTTTTTTCCGTTTTCCCCTTCTTCCCTTTTTACCTTCTTCCCTTTTACCTTTTCGATTTGCCCTTTTCCGATTCTTCCCTTTCTCCTTTTCCCCACGCGTAAATCGGTCTAGGAGTTTTTTATTCTATAGCGGGCACACATATCGGAAACATTAAAATGGAATCGTAATATATTTGGTATAGCGTGTGTCCGTAGCTATTACGTCCAACAGATTGTGCTGTTTTTGAAAAAAATCATGTTTTTTACTTATCCAGGTGTGACTTCTTAGCGCGTATTCGAATGCAACGTTGTGTAAAAAATTCAAAGCAATCGGTGAAGAACTTTCGGAGATTTAAGATTTTTAACAAACGAACATTTACATTTTTATTTATAAAGATACAGATTAGTATTTATATTTAAGTAAAATATCTCCTCACATTTTATTGCATTTTTATCTAACGTGAATTTAACATCTTTATTAATGAGTGTAGGTTGAAAAGAATCGAATATCGTATTTTAATATACTCTATTTCAATATAATTTTTCGTATTTTAATATACAGCAAGTGAAATTCAATATTTAAAACAAAAACTCAGAGAGTGGGATAAGTGGGTGGGAAAATTAAATGTAGCCTTAAAATAAAAGGTGTAGTTTTTGTTATGCCGCAAGCTCGACTTTTGTCTACAAGTTTCTAGATCAATAGTGAAATTTATTAAACACTTGAAAATTATATTTCATAACGCTTTAAAACTTGAAGAATTATATGATACTACAAATGAGTTTGTATTTTATTTTCATAAAATTTGATTATTTTTTCGCATAAGACAGTTTTATTATTATATTGGCATTATAAGAACAAAAGTCATCTTAATTTCTTTTGTTCTTTTTTTTATGTAGTATTAAACCAGAAAACTAGAAAATGTAATGGTAGAGATACAAGTTACCAGTTTTAATATAAAGTTTGTAACTATGCAGAATTATTAATAAGCCGCCTCTCAGTTTTGGATTAGTATATTAAACATATGCTACAACAAAAATCACATTACCAACACAAGTTAAAAACTGAGCAAAGTTAGATAAGTGAATAAATGAATATTCTCGTCCAACCCCTGGAATTTTGTTATCTGTGATGGAGATTCAGTAGCTCATTATACAATTAGACACAGAATGCACGATAAATAAGTTTTTTTCTTTACTACACTCTTGAGATATTTTTTACTAATTTATGAATATAGGTAAGTACGGAATTGAAAGAAGTTCAATTGAATTTTTTTTTCTGGGCGAAAAATGCTTTCACGGTAGCATCGCCTGGGTACGATATATTTGTCGTAGATAAATAGATGTTAAACAGTTTATTTATTGTTGTTTTATTATAACGACACAGCAATTTTACAATCTGTTCAGCAAGGTAATTTAACAATAAATAAGATCTATATATGAACTAAATAAGATCTATATTTTAACTACTTATTAAGTAGTCACAGACCGAGCGGCTGGTGACGTGACAATAACAACGAAATGAAATAGAAGAGCACTCCGTACAGCCAGACCATAAAGTCACCTAATTGAAACGATAAGTCAAACCAAGAATATTGTTCAAAAATCGTGAAAAATCACTGACCGTGTTATCCAATAAATTGACCGCCAAGTAATTCGGGTACCGATCTAAATGATTTTGATACCGTAGACTGACCAGAGATATTTCCTGCCGAATGATTCGCAACTTAACATCATTATAAAGATGTTGCTTATGTATCAGGGTATGTTTAGCATTTTTCGCAATGTTTTTGTATGTTAGCGTTCCAGTATGTCAATACTGGAATTGTACTCTACCCCACAATTCAAGCCCGTAAGTCCAAATAGGCTTCAAAACTGATTTATAAATCAATAATTTACTTTCTACTGAAAGCCGAGATCTATATGTCCTATTAATCAGTACATGCTTTTAAACTTGGGTTTTTGAATTTTCAAATCTAAGATTAGATTTGTTATGATTCACCCAAGTAAGTCGTTGGTCAAGATGAATACTCAAATATTTACAGTCCTGAGATCTCGGACGCATCTTCAGATCAGTATGAGACTGTTGCTTATGTATCAGGGTATGTTTAACATTTTTCACAATGTTTATTTACAGTTCGGAATCGGAACATTTAAGATAGAAACAGGAGGACAGTGTTATTGTATATATCTATATTGTTATACCTATATCTTTATTGTTTATTTTTGTTCTTTATGATTTTTGTTGTTATAATACTACATGATACTGTTACTGTAGTTGCTAATGACTATAATTGTTAATGCTACTATAAACAAAAGCATTAAAAAAAAATTTTAAAACACTAAATCCTAGCAACGTAAAAGTATCTTAAACGAAAAAAGCCTGAAACGTTTGTTAAAAACGAAATAAAAACAAAAACCACAGTTGATTCAACATTAAAAAAGTAATTTATAAGAATATTCCTTACAATATGGCATACGCCAAACTGTATACACAGTCGACAAGTATCGTACAAATAATTAAGTTCATTGTTCCCCAACATATTTCGTATGTCAGCATGTAACATTATTGTTCCCCGACATATTTCGCATGTCAGTATGTAAACTTGGACGCAATGCCGCATAACAGATACAATCCACAAGTATGGAGTGCACTGTTAGCAGTCACAGCGAGCAAAAACGGGTACCTCTGTTTGCGTCATCAGATATTCATGAGTGATCCTAATGTACCCTATTCTCAAACGGCAGATAATAACCTCCTTTCGGCGGTTACCTCTGCATGAAAAGCTCCACGGTTAGACAGTGTTCTTAATACGTCGAATTTTGTTGTTAATAATAGTATTCCATTCATCTTTCAACTCACTATGAACTCTACCCTCTTCAGAAAACAGACAAGATCGTTAGAAATAACGGGATTGGTAGAAGTAAGTTGAAAACGAGCCTCTTTCGCCACACTATCTGCGCGCTCATTGCCTGAAATTCCTATATGGCTCGGGATCCAGCAGAATGTCTGATTATTTGCGAAATAACACACTGAATTTTACAGACAACAGGGAGTCTGGAGTACACGTCACTAATCGCCTACAAGGCACTCATGGAATCCGAGCAAACGAGTACATGTCGATACTTAAAGCCTTAATAGCAAACAGTTCCGCAACGAAATATCTAGTGTTGCTGGAGAGGCCAAATATATATTGTCTACTTCTTTCTTTTTCCTGTTTAGCCTCGACGATAAATGAGAATGATATGTATGAGTGTAAATGAAGTGTAGTCTTGTACAGTCTCAGTTCGACAATTCCTGAGATGTGTGGTTAATTGAAACACAACCACCAAAGAACACCGGTATTTGCGATCTAATATTCAAATCCGTGTAAAAATAACTGATTTTACTAGGGCTTGAACGCTGGAACTCTTCGACTTCCAGTCAGCTGATTTAGGAAGACGTGTTCACCACTAGACCAACCCGGTAAGTTATGTATTGTCTACTGTTAACCACAAAAGCACACCCAACAGAATTAACGTTTTAAATTCAAGATATTTATAATATTATAAAATTTTTTTCGCAAAAAAAACCGGATTTTTGTTCTTTTTATTATATTGACAAAGATAGAAGCAGTAATTAACGAGAGAAGGCCGTCGTCAAGGGGGCTAATTACATGCAGCAACAGTAAGGATTTGAGGTAATTGTGCATTTATAGCTGAGAAATGATCTGTTTGACATACATTTATGATGTTAATTGAAAAAAGGATGATTATAAAATAAATTTCTTCAAATTAGTTTCTTAAAGTAAGTCTGTTTACTTATGGTATAAAAGGAGCTTTAATTATTTTTTTTATTCAAAAGGGAAAAATTAAATTCTATATTTATTATGCATTGCAATTTATATTATTTGCGATTAAAATAAATAATATATAATTTCCTCTCTGAAAATCAGTGGTGAAATTAATTACTAATTATATTATAAAAATACAAAACAGGAAATTCATTGAAAAGAAAATTTTTTTTCTGTTTCACTTTGTCTTATTAAAGTTTTTATTTAGATAAGATTATTCTGTATTATTTTCTGTTAAAAACAAAATTAATTCTTACACATATATATATATATATATATATATATATATATACTCATGTAAAAATTTTTTTTCACATGTTCTTGTCGTATTTTGTACGTTACATAATTAATCTTTAATATACTCTGTCAGCACTACGTTTAACTTTCACAGTATACATTAAGGAATGAAATTTTTTAAAAGAATGTAAATTACGATATTAATATTTTATTACTGTACTGTTTCAATGAACAATGACTTATAATTTTTTTTTTTTATTTTAGGTTTTCCTTTTGATTTAATGAGTATTTTTTATATTTCATGATTTTTTTATCGTTCTTTGTATTATGTCATATTTACAGGATAAAAATCATACAAATAATAAAGGTGCATTTATTAATATTATGAAATAAATAATTACATTTATTATTTAATCATCTAAAAAAAAAAATGTAATTTCTTTTTACCAGTTATAATAATGTTGAGTTATTCACTTAACATCTCCTTTTGTTTCGTCCTCATACCATTAAATTATCTTTTTCATTTTAATATTATTCTCATCCCTTTTTTACCACCACATTCTTAACTTCCTCCTGTAATTCTATTAATTATTTTTAATGCTCTTCCATTTTTCTTTTCTTTTTCCATTCCGTATAATTTTTCTATTCTCCTTCAAATCCTTTACTTTTCTTTTTCATTTTTATTTTCATATTGTATCCGTTGTAAAAAATTATTCTAAATAAGAAATTGTATTAAGAATTCCTTATTTTTACAATTTGTAATAAATCACTGGATTTTTATAAAGCTTAAATTTTCCTACAGTACCGTAATTAGAATTATTTTTAGTATTACAAATTAATCGACCTGTTTCATTATTTTATAAAACATAATAAAAACCGTTCTAATCTAAGTGAAATTTATTTATTTTTTCTTATTTTTGTTCCCCGCCCCAAGGAGCCGAATCCACAACTAAATATATAAAATCGGCTCCGAGGGGTGCCATAGCCTTTAACCACCTAGTCGGGAACAAAGTTCTTGCCAGATAGCCGGGACTCGGTCTTTTAGGCGCCATGCCTTTAATGAAAGGATCCCCCCACCGACACTCGGTCTTTATGCCGTCCCTATATTGGGAAACCACGAAAAGGATCCCCAACCGAGACTAGTTCTTGCTTTAAGGTACTTTAGTGTACCTTTACTAAGTCCTACACTAAGGTACCTCATCTTAACGTAACTGTAAAATGGTACAGTATTCACATTTCTTCAAATGATTACATGTGTGTACAATCTTTTGAGGATTATTCTTTTATAGAAAACTTTCATGAATTCTTTAATTCTTCTTGGGTAGCTCTGTAATTAGTAGAGGAAAACCAATTTTTTTTCAGCGTATAATGAAGCTAGCTGCTCATTACAATGTCACTGTTATGATCGTATTAATTACTGCTTTATTGGTTTGTTAAGAAATAGATAGTTAGAAGGTACATTACTTTGACCAATTGAATGTGCGGATTAAGCAGGGGCAATCAATCAAAGTTATCGTTATTCCGACCAATAATAATGGTTAGTTCCCTGTATCATCATAAGCCTAATCTTCACTACTTTTTGAAAAACCGAAAGGAAATGGAACGTAATTGCTAGCTTCCTTAGATTTTTAATGCTGCAGATGACTGAGGAGGTCTGACGCTATGTATAGATAGAATAGCAACCCGGGTGGCTAGCGGCCCGCCTGGATGCTTACATCACCAAGATAGGCGTTTTGGCTTTCAGCCCCGTTTATCTAAAATATTTGATGCTTGGATGAGATTGATGTGTGATGAAGCTGCGGTGTGGGATGGTCTAGGCATTGATCTCGCTTCTGAAAACGGACCAAAGCAGAGAAAGATTGAATGTGTTTTCATTGGAGGTTTATTAAATTTTTAAATATGTTTCTTGATTTTTAAGTAAATCAAGAAGTAGATTAAATTGTAGTAGAAATTGTAGTAGAAATCGTTGTTGTGATCAATGTTTGTTTAGGTGGTATGAGAGTAATATTTTTGGTGTTTAAGAACTCAATCGAGGCAAGGTGTTGTGGTGACCGGGATCATCAGAAGGCGGGTGTGTCTTCCCCCTATGGGGGGAGGGTCAGGATTTTCTTATAAATAGCACATCATCTTGAAGGAGCCAGTTTGTCATTAATCATCCTAAGAAAGAGAAAGAAGGAAAAGAGGAGTTGTCCGATTATTTTCCCATTATTATTAGGAAATCAGTTTCCTCAATTACTATTCAAGTTACAGATTCCTTAGCGGGTCCTAGCTGATGTCAGTTGTCGAAGTTCACAGACTAAATGGTTCTTTTCAAAACCAACTTACTGAAGTGGACGATGCTCTTCTTCCAAGGCCACCTTCCTTTCTTTTCCTGTTTAGCCTCCGGTAATTACCGTTCAGATAATACTTCACAGGATGATACGTATGAGTGTAAATGAAGTGTAGTCTTGTACAGTCTCAGTTCGACCATTCCTGAGATGTGAGGTTAATTGAAACCCAACCACCAAAGAACACCGGTATCCAAGATCTAGAATTCAAATTCGTGTAAAAATAACTTCCTCTACTAGGATTTGAACGCTAGAACTCTCGACTTTCAAATCAGCTTATTTGGGAAGACGCGTTCACCACTAGACTAACCCGGTAGGTTACTTCCATGGCCACCAAGATTCAACTAACTAAACAGCCTTTTTTTATCCGCCAATATTCATGAAATCTTTTGTTACTTGTTCTGTGTCGATAAAATCGTAGATGACATGATTTTCCCATGTTGGGTAAAAATACCCCAAAAGTTGAGAATTGCCAGTCGCAAGAGAGAGGAGATATGTCATTCTTGAACCTTTTGTGGATGAAGTTGTTTACCCCAAAAGTTAAAATTTTATAAAAATTTAAATTTAAATCTTATAAATAAAATTTTATCACCAACTAAATCCTTATCCTTATATTTAATCCATTTTCGTTTTCGGTACTGTGTATGTAAATCTGACCTAATTTACTCAAACGTTTAAATCATGTCCTCTTACGATCTGTTTGGATAGCTATCTGTAGAATCCTCCCGGAAGAATTCTGGATCTGTTTCAGTCCAATTGTTTCACAACAATCCTAATGCCTAAATTAAAAATTGGTTTCGTAATCACTTCTACAGATTGCTACTTTAATAAAATGAAATGTAAAACTATTCTTTCAACTTTAAAAGTTGTTTTTAAAAAATAAATTGAAATTAAATTCTTTAGATATTTGTAAATTTAAATATTAGAAAGCTTGAGTATTTTTTTATATTTTAGGACTGGCGACTTCAGTACGTCAATGAATACAAATGTTTAAATTTTCCATACCGATAATAATATTTAAGATTATTCAAAATTCTTTTTATTATGTTCTATAACAAACAGAAAAATATGAATTTCTCAATGTTCATCTCTAGAGATAGCTTTATTATGTTATAGAACATAATAAAAAGAATTTTGAATAATCTTAAATATTATTATCGGTATGGAAAATTTAAACATTTGTATTTATTGACGTACTGAAGTCGCCAGTCCTAAAATATAAAAAAATACTCAAGCTTTCTAATATTTAAATTTACAAATATCTAAAGAATTTAATTTTATTTTTCTAATAGAAAAATAAATAAATTTTGTTTATAAATTGTAAAAGTCTGAATTTTGCCAAACTTTGTCTAAATAACAGTTTAAAAATTTTAAAAGTTATAATCAAAGAAGTTTTTAATTAAACAATTCCGATATTTAGAAGAATTCTGAAATTCTTTAAAATTATTATGATAGGATTTTTGTAAATCTAAAACTTAATTAAAGAAGTATTTTATTCGTTTGATCTAATATATCATGCATTCCTTTCATTTTTAAACTATTGTTTGTTTTTTTATCAATTGTTTTTTTATCAATTGTTTTTCTTAATTCTCTTAAATAGTTGATCGTTTGTTTACAAAGGTATAAACCTTCAAGGTTCTTAATAGATTCGTTCTCTAGTTTCAAAATTAAGTTTATTAGCAGAAACCATTCTAATTTCGTAACAATAATTTTTTTTTTGTGTTATATTTCATATAATTGGTTTTATCTCATGTTTTCCAAAATGTAGCAAAATAACATGAGTCTTTAAAAAATAAATAAAAACAAACTTAATAAATTTTGATCATACCCTTAATTTAAACTAACGTATAGAATTAGAGTCAATTAAATTATTAAAAGCTGCAGTATAGCCGTGTGATTTATAATGTTTTAGGAAAAAGGATTTTTCTCGCTTTAGGTCGGAATCCTTTAAATTTTCCTCTTGATTATCTTTATTGCCGGTATGCATGCGTTTATATTAACATATTTATTATCTATATCGAATTTATTCAATCTTTTTATTTAAAAAAAAAAACGTACTCAGCCGACCTTCACGTGATTTTTGAATTTTAATTAAAACGATATCAACGACTGAATGTGACAGATTAAAGGCAGATAGCACATTTCTACAGAAATTATCAATGCTAGAAGGCCATTGTTAATAAAACATCGCGAGATTGCTTTATTTACTTTATTTTTAAGAGTTATTTACTTGTTACTTACAAATTTGTTCTATATGCGTTATTATTACGGTTATTTCTTTTTATTTTTATTTTCAGTTAAGCACATTTTCTAGATAACATGTGTAGCAGGTTTTAAGCATTGTTATATTGTTCACCAAAAATAATTTAAAGAAAAGAGATTGAAAACGAGATATTTATTTATACATATCTTGAAGTAATTCTTTGAACCAACATTCTTGCCGAGTGATAGTGTCTCAGCCTTTCATCCATGCGTTCCCGGATTCGAATCTCAGTCAAGCATGGCATTTTTAATCTAAAAAATTTTCATTTTCATACCCCCATGCACAAGCGTTAAGCTAATTATGTGGAGGAGTGGAATCTTCTTCTTAAGGTTCCTGGCTCAAATCTCGACAAAGCTTAACATTTTTCATAGGCTCAGTTATATACTGCCATAAGTATAAATTTTGAATTATATATTAAATTAATTGTATAAATAAATAACGAAGTACTAATACAAAAAAAAAATCAAAATGCAACTTATTTTAACTAATCAAAAAATAACAAAAAATTATTATTATTTATTATTATTATTATTTCAGTTGTAGGACTTACCCATCACGCGGCTTACGCACGCATATACACACAACTTAATTTAGCGCGTCAGTGCTACACTAGCGCTCCTTGTGTTACTACTGCTATTTTTACTACTACTATTTTTGTAAACTCTAATTTCCTACGGCTTTCTCGAATAACAAATAGTCCCAAAACTTCTATACATAACTTTTTTCGTAAATTGTTTTAATTTTTTGTTTGAATGTAATAAATTAATTTTTTTTTTGACAACCGGTTTTTTTTCTCTATTTCTCAGTTCAATGAGCTATGTCATCCCAGTATTGATTTTATATTTATTCTTAGAACAGGAAATTTTACTAGAAACAATGAACATTCTTCAGATGTGTGGTAAAAGTGTAACAATATCCAAACTTTTAAAGCTTGAGAATGTAAATTAAACTTACTTTTACCTTTTTTAATCGTTATACGTTTGATGGTTTGATTCTATTCTCTGTTATTTTGTACTGAACAAACATTTAATGTCAACATAATTACTACCTCATGTATTTGTTTAGCAAGCCTTTGTTTTTACGATATTTATTTCTACCTTCTACACATCAATAAACTAAAACAGATGACTTAGTATATGGCCCACTAATCTACGTTGCCCAATTTATTTTTATTTTAACATTCTCCTGAAATACCACATTTTTAAATGCCTCTCTTCTTTTATTAAGTTAGGAATTTCGAGACCGTTTTTTTTTAGTTTTAATCATTTATAAAGTAAATTTCTCTCTTGGCAATAAATCAGTTCCATTCAGTATTATTTTCTAACTCTTCACTGGTTTCTGATAGAACAATATCATCGAGGAATTTAATCTTTTTTCCCAACAATTTTATTTCTTTAATTTCTGTTATTTCTTTCTTATTACTTTTATATACAGTTTGAGAAATTCGTAAGGCTCTTGTTTAGATCCTTATCCCACTTCTTCCTGAATTAGATTTCTTCATTTTCTACTCAAATACAATACGGTACTCAATTAAAATTTAATTTTTAAACAGATCATATATATATATAACTCTTATTTAACATCTATAATTCTGTTTCTCAAAATTTCTGTCAACTTTCATAAAATACCTAAATATTTAATTCCATTCCATGTTATTAAATCTTACTATGAGAGCCAGAATTGCCTTTCTTGTACTCTTCCTAAAATTGAACTCATCTTTATGTAACAACGCTTTCTGGTAATCATTCTATTCGCTCTATATATCTGATATACTCCAGGAAATTAATTTAAATTGACTGCTCGAAAGGATTACGGGTTGTCAGGCCGTCATTTGTACATGGTGTACCGAGGTGTCTTCGAAAGTATGACATCTTACGTATGACGTCCGTTTGGGCGAATAGGTTGGAAAGAAATCGAGCACTTATTCAAAATTTAAGAAGTGACCAGCGCAGAACCTTAATTATATACGAACTGGTGTTTTTAAAACAAACTCCAACGAGGCTACCACCGAATTGAGAAAGGCTCTCCCAATCGATTTAGTGGTGAAAGTTCGGGCGGCCATGTGGAAATTGCGAAGAGGCAGTGAGGCCGAGGTATTCGGAATGCGGTTTTGAGTTAAGTTTATACAGGATTTGAGGGATGGTATGCCTCTCCGTTTTTAAGGGCAACGTTTTTAAGGGTGCTCTTCAACTATGTAAATTTAAACCAATTTTTGTTTCGGTTCCGTCTGGCAGCTGATGAGCTGTGTGTCTGCGGGGAGGTCCAATCGAACGAATACATGATGTTCAACTGCTCAGCTCGTGTGGGGGGGGGGGCGAGAACTCAGGCCAACCTGGAACTTTCAAGGGGAAAATTGGCCACTCACAAGCGGTGAGTCAATGTGGCGAGAGCCGCATTGTTGGACCGTGTGGGAGTTCCCGCGCTGCTGTAGGAAGCTAACCGAGAGATATGGTTGGCTACCAGCCAGATTAAGGCTCCAAGCGCTTTGTTGGTGGACAGGTACTTGTTGGCATTCAGCGGCCTAGGCGTGGCAAGATAAATTAATTATGGATAGTCATATATGTTTTAGTAGTTGACGGGGTGCGCATATCCATTTTAGTGATATATGACAAGTGGGCGATGGGACGCGAGTGGTGTATGGTATCACGCTTATTCCACTCACACTTTTAGGTTAGCTCTAGGAGCTAGTTAGGAAAATGGTCGCTAAATTGTTTCGTGGCTCAGTAGCCGTTTGTGGCACAGACATTCGGTCTTAGTACTTTTGGGCGACCGAATGGGGTGGTGGCGGGAGAAATGTCAAGCAAACTAATCATATAAAAAAAACCCCTAGGAAAGAATATAAAGCCTATTCTTTCTACTTATATCTATCTACTTATATCTATATTAAAGCAATTTTATCTAATTTTAATATTGTAAGCGATATATAAATCAGTCGTAATAAGATATGTGACCCAGCGTTTTAAGTAGTTGACCCATGTAATATATTTGACGTGCTAATTGTCCTCGTTAAAATTTGATTTCTCTCATTGTAATTATGTCCGATATGCAGTCAGTTTCTTCTGTAATAAACTGAGTGAATAGTTCAGTTGTAGGTTTAAATCTGTTACATTTCTACAGTTTGGAATACCAATATCTTTTTTAATAAACTTCGAAATTCTTATGCTTGAGTTTAGTTTCTGTAGACTTTATTCTTATCCTTTTATTCTGAATTAAATTTTCCAAAAGTTTTGTTTCAAACAAGTATATGTTTACTACAAATTTATTTTACACAAAACATAAAACAGTATGTTTGTTGATTCCAATGTAAATTGGATGCAATGTCTTTATGCTCAAAAGCTATTAAAAATACAGTTCTGGGACATATTTTTTTCAATTTTTCAGGTCAGATTTCATATTATCGCATATTCACGGCTTGACCAGGATATTGAGAACCTAACAAACTTAAAATTTCTTATAAATTCAGTTTATTATTCTAAAACCGTAGAAAATAGAATAAATAGTAATATTAACAACAACTAAAACAATAATAATACGCTGTCTACAATAGAACTACTTTACACTTTATGAATGAGTAGAATACGTCACCGAACAACTTCCTGCATTCACCCACTGTCCATAATGGAATGCTCGTGACGTACTCTTCACTTGTTGTTACCACACACTTACTGATATCGCCGTCACCCCACATGCGTCGTACTCGGGCTACCGTAACTACTCTGCTATCGCTTGTTATCACGACTATGCCGAACACGGCTTCGCATAACTACTAAACTCTACGCTGGTTCCTGGCAGTATTTTTATCCTCTGGCTTGCATTATCAGTACCCGCCTCATCTCGTAACTGTTGAAGCGTGATAATTTTCATCGTCCATGCTCTTACATTTTCTCATAAACTTATTCGGATAAGTAACCTTTCTGGTCGAACAACAGCTTTTGGAGGTTCCATTGTCTGTATTACAAAGAACGGATTGTTAAACGGACCTGCTAGTCTCAAAAAAGGATTCCTTTTAGTTCTTTCTGTATTCTTTTCATTATTACGTTTTCATTCTTTCTTCTTAATTGAAAGAAACCAGTTATCCTGGTCTGTTATACTGATCCTGTTACACTGTAAAACCACTAACGCCACTAAATTTTCCCTTAATTTTGGTCCCAACAATTACAGTCTTGCTTGGCGCATAAATCTTACACCAGCTGTTACTCGCTAACGAAGTGTTTCCGAACCTTTATTTACATGAAATTTATTTTCACCTGTAGAACATGTAGTTTGTTATATTCTTTGTGAATTATCAGTGTGTATATAATATATATACACACACACACAAACTCGCTCGCGCGCGCACACACACACACACACACACACACACGAAGACTGTAAATAAAATACTGAGACTAGTTCAGAAAAAATTTTTATTTACAATCCAATTATAAAAGATAGACTCATTTGTACATTTGTACATGATATAGTTCCCTTGGGAAGCCAATACTTCAAACGGGTTTCCCACTCTTCATGGCAGTGTTAGAAATCAGAAACTGGAATATCCATCAGATGGTCCGTTACATTTTTTTTTTAAGTTTCTACTGTTCCAAAACGGTGCCCTTTGAGGTGCTTTTTTAAGTCGGAAACAGAAAAAATTCGCAGGGACTCAAGTTAGATGAATAAGTTGGTTGAAAAACTACAGGAAGTTTTTCTTTGGCAAAAACTCAATTGCCAGTGCAGTGTGACAAGGTTCATTGTCATGATGCAGCACCTGGTTGTCTGATTGCTGATCTCAAGCGGGCAACTCTTTTCCTCAGTCTTTCAAGAATTTCTTTTCCGCAGTTCAAATTCAATTGTTCTGCAATCATTCTGACAAATATTCGCCGGTCGTACCGTATCAAGTCTCTGATTCGCTCAATATTGTCATTATCTTTTGACGTTAACTATCTTCCAGACCGTGGATCGTCCGCAACTGATTCTTCCCCGGCCTTCTGAAAATGCTTTAAACCAGTTAATATTTTGGCTCTTAACAGATCGTCATCTCCATACCCTGAAAAAGTTTCCGTAGCATTCTCACAAAGTGTAACACAAAATTTGATTGCACAACTTTGTATCATATTTTGTATCACTCATTTTTGTAACGCACAACATAATATTAATATCTGTATGCAAGTTGTTTCACAAAAAGTTAGTTTACGTCTCACATGACAACAACAAACTAAAAATATTAATACCTAATATAAATCAGCTGTTCATATAACCATATGTTTACTAGTAACTTTACACTGCTGCCACTTTGGCTGCCAAAAAAAAAAGCTAGTCTCATTACTTTATTTACAGATCTTGTATATATGTGTATATATGAACATTCTTTTTTCAAAAATTTCTCTCTAAGTTATCTTTTCTTTATGTAAAGTATTTTGAAACATTCAATTATGTTTGTGTTTTGTGTTATACAACATAAACGTATTTGAGAATTTGAAAATAAATAAATTGAAAGCCATATTAAAATAACTTCTATAAAAAAAGTTCTAAATTGTTGACCTTTCAGATTATCATATTTTTGGTAGTTTGGTAAAAACTAGTTTTGTCCTTACTATGACATAATTTTTAAAGTCTTTTTTCTTTTTGTAGTAAATTTTGAATTATTCCTGAATTTTTAAAATTCTTTTGTTATTAGTTGTAATATTTATTGGTTAAATATTATAAATAATTTTACATAAATACTTTTTACATAAGTTTGTACATGTTTATTTTACTAAGAAATATAAGTAATAAATAAATAGTGTAATATATTTTCATTAGTCTGAATATTATTTGTATATAAATTTATAAAACATTAAGTATTTATGATAAGAGCATCTATTTCTTTACTTAATATTATCATAATAATGTAATAAAAAAATTTTACCTTGGCTCTAAATCATTATTAGCTGCACAAAATGGAAAATAAGAGTTGTTTATTTCTTGGCTGTACTTCCTAAAAATAGTTGTAACATATCCAAACATATAAATTGTATTTATAAAATTTATTTTTTAAATTACCTCAGATTAAATATATTTTTTTTTTTTATAAAATTCTTAATATTTTTCTTCTAAAAATTTATTTTGATTCTTCTAAAAATATTTAACAGATTAATCACATTTTTCGAAAAGTAAACAAACAATTTTTATAAACGTGAAGCCTTCCTTTTAAAACAAACATTTACATAACACCAGCCGTCTTAAAAAAATCCTTTCCCTTCATTCTTTTTTTTTATTTTTATCCTGGTAATCTCAGGGTAAGATAAAAAATTATTTACAGATAATTAAACCAATATCAACTAATATTCCCGAATATCACAATAAAATATAGGGAGAAAGTATTGGCAGACGGCTAAGAGATGCGTTTCGAAAAACACCATAAGCCAATGGATATTTTTCACGAATTGTTTGTTGATATTAATCAAGTTATGTCAAAACGATTGACTTGATTTAGTAATCGAACTCGGATATTAATGTCTTCAAAATATCTTTATAAAAGAAAATTATTTAAATCCTCAAAAAATTTTAATGGTTATTTTATTTTCATTTTAAAGTTAAATATTTCTAAATGTTTGAGTAAATCTTACAACACTAAAATCGATTACAAAAAAAAAAAAAAAAATCAAAAACAAAGGTTGTGGAAGCATTATTTTTCTTTATCAATATAAAAAAAATAGTTCAAATTATTTTCTACACGAAAATGCACAGAATTCACGCATTTGGTATACTGAAAATCCACATCAGCTGTACGGACAAAAAGTGGATGTTTAGTGTGCAATGTCATGTAGGCGGATGGATACCTTAAGGATGCTGCTTTCAAAACTCATCCTCACACCATCCAAACTGCAGATCGAAATTGAACGATGTATCGCTGCAATTCCTCAAAAAAAGTTACAACATGTACTTAAGAGCATGTAACGTTGTATTCAATTATATGAAACCCATAGTAAAGGAAACCATTTTCAACAAATATTATCTTAACTCATTTTTCATAAGGTTGTATCACTTTTTGAACACCTTTTATTTACTGTTTTACATTCTGTAGCAGAAGTCTAATTCTATTTACGTGCGACTTAAAACTTTTCATCAAATCAGACAACACTATTTATCCTCACCGATGTAAAGTATTTTACTTTCTTCCCCGAGCCAACAAAAATTAGCATTTAAATCAGAAATTTATTTTTAGATGGTCCTACTACTACATATATTGATACTTACTCACAATCAGCCATAAGTATTTTTCTTGGGTACTTAACATTTAGCCTGAATTTAAAAAAATGAAAATTGTTTACCTCGACTTAAATCAGTTTTGAAAAATGAACTTTCATTTCTCACCTCTATGATAGTCACGTTCAACCTAATTTTAGTAATTTGTTTTATAGTTTATTCTTTTATATATGTCGGTGATATCTTTATTACTATGGTTATAAAAATTTAATTAATCATAATATTGTTTCTATGAAAATAAGCGTATATAACATAAATCGGCAGTTATTTCTAAGATTAATTATTTGATAATTAAATGATAATCATTTTAAATATTAGAGTTATAGTTGAAGGACAGCTGGACACAAATATTTATACGAAACATATGATTGAAAAATTTACTAATTTCATTTCGTAGTAATGTAACATTTTTAATCATTTTTTTTTTTTATTGACGGTTTTTTTATAAAAAAATGGTTGTGTCAAAAAAAACGGTTTATAATAAAAAAGTTTTGAATAAAATGACCGTTTTATTCAAAATTTTCTTATTAAGTATACCTTTTTTATTAAATCGTTTTGTTGTTTATGAAATAAGTTTCCTGGTTTTGACTTTGTTTCTTAGATGAGACCAGTGTTAATTTGTTAAACGTCATCTTTTTGTCATGTATGACTTGTGACAATTCTTTTTTATACTGAATTGCTTCTTGTTCTGTTTTTGTTAACAATTTAATTTTAGTGTTTTTAATATCTCATTATTTTTCATTTTCCTGTTTAGCCTCCGGTAAGTACCGTTTAGATAATTCTTCAGAGGATGAATGAGGATGAATGAGTGTATGAGTGTAAATGAAGTGTAGTCTTGTACATTCTCAGTTCGACCAGTCCTGAGTTGTGTGGTTAATTAAAACCCAACCACCAAAGAACACCGGTATCCACGATCTAATATTCAAATCCGTGTAGAAATAACTGACTTTACTAGGACTTGAATGCTGGAACTCTCGACTTCCAAATCAGCTGATTTGGGAAGACGCGTTCACCACTAGACCAACCCGGTGGGTTGTTTTTAATATCTATGTTATGTTACCATTTAACTTTTTTGTGTTCTTAACAGTTAATTTTCCAATTTTTTGTACTTTTTTACGCTTATTTATATTTTTTCTTTATACTTATTGTTTTGTACTGTGTTTAAACGTTTATATTGTCTTGGGTGGTATCACTGCATGCCTCTCTTTTACGTCATTATTTCACTATAAAATTTTCTTATAGTTTCATTGTTAGAAAAACTGAATAGTAAAGGCAGTTACTGTTATACAGATTTGAATACTAGATTGTGGATATCTGTGTTCTTTGATGCTTGAGTTGTAATTATTAACCATACATCTCAGGAATGTTCGACCTGAGACTCTAAAATAGACTACACGTCATTTACATTCATACATATTATCCTTGTTCATCCTCTGAAATAATACCTTACGGTGGTTCCAGAGGCTACAGAGGTTAACAGAAAAAGAGGGAAATAAAGTAATATACATAAAAAAAACGAAAATTAACATCAAATCAGCTGTTCACAAATAATATTTGTTTACCGTTTATGTTAAGCTAACTGGAAACGTAAAGGTTAAGGTAGCCGGGTTCGAATCCTGGTCAGGTATAACATTATGACACGTTACAAAATTATCATTTCATTTCATTCTCTGAAGTAATAACTAATGATGATACCGGAGGCAACCTGGAAATATAAATTGTGTTGTGACGTTATATTTCCTATTTAGTTTCATTTTCTTTCTTCAATGCAGCCTGTTTATTTATCACGCTGAGTCCGTATTCTGTTTAGCGTTGACATGTCTTACGTAGCAAGACACAACCCGACGGCCTTTGAGTAATACATGGGATTACTAAATATGATTACATGGGACGCATCGTAAACCTAAATATTTGAGTATTTCACTGTGTTTTTATAAACCAAGGTGCCTCTGTTACACACCTCGACTTGCTCGAAGTACTCCAAAGTTGGATCCCATAAGTCCAGATCGGGTTTAGAATTTTTGAGCATACCAGCAGCTTATTAGGTAAATATAACTGACAACAAACAGAAAATTTCCTTAAACTTTTCTTAAGTTGCCTTCTCTTCTCTCGTATATGAACTTTCTACGTTAGTCGATGGTCGAGGTTTAGACCTTCGTACTATAATTACCCCTCATTATTTATTTTTCGATCTTTGAGTCATGAAACGTTGAGAAATGCAAAATAAATCTCATACTCTATTTTTTAACTGATTACCATACTTTTCTTCTTTCAGCTTAGCTCTACAGTTATGTTGCCAGGAGAGTAAAAATAACGAACACCGTTACTTTTGTAGTATTTTTTTAATTCAATAATGAACATTTTATTTAATAAATCATTTAGGTTGAAATGGATTTCATCCGACATGTAAATGTACATATTGAGTAGCATAACGATTTTATTTTTTTTAATTCCTAAAATTGTCTTCGTTATCGTTGGTTTTAAGCTTCTGGATAATCTGCAACTTGTACGGAGAGTAATGCAAGTCCTATATTTTCAAAATTTCTGTGTTTTTTTTTGACCTCATATTATTTATATATACTAATATCTATAACAGTTCCTTTTATAACAGTTCACATTATTTTTTGCGAAAAGTTTCAATTTCAATAATTCCCTTTGTAATAACGGCATAAAAATGAAAATAGTCTTATATTTTATTCTTCAATAAAACTGTGTTTTCCAACAGAATTTTTGCATTAATTTATCTTTAAATGTAGAAGGAAAACTAAAAAAAAAAATGTTCTTTTTTAATTAATTTAATAGCTTTACAATTAAATTCTGATGTTAATGGATTTAATTTCTTAAAGCAATTTAAGATATATTAAAATAAACCATCTCTCGGGTTTGTTTCTAAGAGATACAATTAATATCATATACATAGCAAGTAGGAATGTTGCACAATATT